>NC_087208.1:3754527-3833298 GCF_015104395.2 Macrobrachium nipponense | reverse complement strand
TGAAAATAACTAGAGCATCATTGGTCCAACTGATTTACTAATGAACACTTACAGATTATATACAAAAAAAGAGAGGTGAACGGTTTCTCTCATATTAATACTTATGTCTCTTAGGCTTGTCGGTTTCATACTCAATTTCAAACTTCTCTATGTTTTCATCCAAAATTTGTGGTGGTCTATTACGGCCCCTGAAGAGATCTCTGTATTTTCCAACACCAAGACGCTCCCTTTTTATTTCCCTCTTATACCATGATGGAAGAGTGTTGTCTATTGGTAAAGCAGAAGGAAACTGAAGCACAGGTGGGTCTCCCTCTAGAGGATTTATCTTTGCAAGACGTTGAAGAAGAATCTCTTTATTGAGTTCCTTTGGGTGTTTATATCTATCCATGTATCTGGCAAATTGGGAGGGAAAACAATGTTAGACAAGCCATTTCAATAGTCCACTGGTTCCACTAAAGTATTAATATTTTTAAAAATTAATCACTATAAAAATTACTTTTTTTAACCAACATAAAAAACACAATGAACTTACTCATTGAAAGGCTTTTTAACTGGAAAATACTTCTCTGCTGTTATATATGGAGGGGGAAAATCATACTCATAAATAGGTTCACGCATATCTGTAAAAGGAAAAAAAGTCTGAATTACAAAAGGTATTACAAATAATTGTTTACAATTAAAACAATTTTAAGTTATTGATTTACAAAGACTCATCTTATTTCTTACCTAGATTGACTGTAATAATTAAAATAAAGCACTAAACTCAATTATACAAATAAACAATAAAGCATTAAACTTAAATATACAAATAACAGAAAGTGCTGCATGGTTTGGTTAATACGAATAATGCAGGTGCTACAACAAGCTTTTTCAAGCATCTCTCTTATTCAAAGCTTTAACATTTTTCATTGTCTTTTACTTTCCATCGATTCCCTTTTCTCTCTTCTTAACTATTTTACTTTCTTTAAATCTTCAATCTTTGTTTACTCTCTTAACTAGTTTTTCTTTCTTTCCTTAAATCTCCAGCTGAAAACCTTTATGGATAGTCAACAGAATATAAACCCAAGAGGACTCCAAAGGAAAATCAGCCTGCATAGACAGCTCATTCCTTGGAAAAGGTGATGAATAATTTTGAGAAATTAAAAAAAAAGACTAAGACACCTGCACTCAGGAGCCATTAGCAGAAAGCAGGAAAGAACTTGCCTCTAGCTTAAACATCTGGAGTTAACAAGATTCCAAAACTCCACTTAGCAAACTATTCAACAATGCAATGTACCCAAAATAAAACTCCTAGCAAACTGAGTAGTACTGTTAAACCTGATACTACTTGAAAATGACACTGCAGCAGCAGCCTGCCTAGTGTTGCGAGCAAAAACAGGTAGGTTAGGTAATGAAGAAAGTAGAAAATGTTTGTCATTGTAGCAAATTTTTTTTCAAGAAACAATGAACTAATTTTACGTCTATGTCACAAGTCAATGTTAAGAGTTAGCAACACAAACTTGACTAGTATTATAACATAACTCTGCAAGAGTTTTACATGAGAGTAAGCACCCAATGATCACACTGTAGATCAGTACTTCAAAGAAGGAAGAATAGTGTTAAATTATCATAGGTTCATCATGAAAATCCAAAAACATTTCTGAAAAATACCAATTTTTCAAGAAACAGAGGAAGCAATATTATGTATTCCATGCTTTCCAAAAGTCAATTTCTAATCAAAAGTTACACCTAAAACCTTAACAGTCACTGAAATTTAAAGACACTAAAGTGTTCAAGATTGACCAATTTTATTATACTACTTTGAGTTTTAGAAGGGATAAGCTTTATGCCCCAAATCCTACTCCACCCATGAATACATGCCAGATCTCTATTCAAAGGCACAGAGAAGGAACAACAGCTGGCATATGCATCAATTTGTCTCCAAACCTTGATACACATCACTAATGTAGATAATAAATAGCTAGGGCCCAAGGACACTACCTTAGGAGCACCTGAAATGACATCCATAATGCTATTGTAATGGCCCTCAATGCAGGCCCTTTGGGTTCGGTTCTGCATATTAAACATCAATTTTAAATAGTAAAAAACATCCACATTCCAATAATAAATCATAGTTTTCATGATTCAAAAAGCCAACGGCTGCTTTAAAATGTAAATGCACCATGTGTGCCTATGCACCACTCATCAAGAGACCAGCATCAAGGGCACTCTGCACAAGATGGTACATATTGACAAAAGTGCATCACAAGTACCAAGGTCTTTACAAAACCCCAACCTCTAATGCAATGTTGGTGGCAGGTTATTGCCTTAACCAAACTTTCAAAGATGCTTAGAGAGCAGCTTCTCAAAAACCTTAGATAAAACAAGGATAACAGAAATTGGTGCACAAAAAGAGATTTAGCACCTTACTTAATCAAAAAAGAAGGAAAACTGCAGATTTAGCACCTTACTTAATCAAAACAGAAGGAAAACTTGCAAGATTTAGCACCTTACTTAATCAAAACAGAAGGAAAACTTGCAAGATTTAGCACCTCACTTAATCATAACAGAAGGAAAACTTCAAAGTCCAGCTGACTTTTTGAAAACTGTAGCAATCTTAGGGCAAAGAAATCAATCTTAAAAAAAAAAAAAAAAAAAAAAAAAAAAAAAAAAAACAAAAAAAAAAAAAAAAAAAAAAAAAAAAAAAAAAAAAAAAAAAAATCCTGGAGGGTCTATGCTGATGAACTGTCCAGTACCAGAAGCAAAGTTGACTTCTCTGAATCTGAGGGCTTTTGGCTCTGGAGAGCATGACTGCCTCCTGTTTAAGGCAATAAACAACAGTTCCATCCGCTCCTACAAAGGAAGGCATGCTACAATCAACTCCACAGTATTGGGTAGACCACCATTTATGGTCATTACCACTGGGGAATAAGATCTGCAAACCTCATAATTAAGTCTCTCACAGACTACCTGAACTTGATTTCTAAGCTCAGTGAAATTACACCCTCAAACTTTGCCTTTCCTGTCAAGATGATCTATCATATGCCTTTTATAGGTCAATAAAGACCTAATGCAGAGCCCTCTGCTTCTCTCTGTAACTCTCCATTACCTGGTGTAAAGAGAATACTCTGTTAATTGTACCAATCCCTTTCATAAAGCCCAACTACTGTGTTCCATCTTAACCTCCTGTCTCAGTCTTCCACCTATAATTCTTTCAAATATTTTCAAGGTATGGCCCATTAATTCCTCTGTAGTTCTCACAACTTTGTACATCTCTTCCCTTTAAAAATCTTTGTTAGTTCATGCAGTATATAAATTTTCATATAAAATTTGTTATTGGGATACTTAACTACTGTTAAAGATAGCTTATATCTTCATACTGATAGGCGAGTCGGCATTCAAACTGAAGGAAAGATTGAATGGCTGCCTGGAGAACTTTCTAGTAGACACCTGCTCTCCACCAGGTGTGTTTTGAATGTTTTAGGTCTTATCAGAATTCTCCTTGACAGCCCACTAAGTTGTGGGGAGGATAGTTGGGCTCTACTTTAACAGTAGGTAAGCATTCAAATAATAAATTTTATTATGAAAAGTTATATTATTTTGGATGAATCTTACCAACTGTTAAAGATAGCCGATTCCCCTACCGACTTAGAGGTCTGGAAAAACCAAGCCCTATTAATAATAATAATCCCCTACTGAAAAGAGGATGATGGGTAGCGAAGCTAGACAAAATCCACTCAGCCAATCGAGCTAAAGGCTTCTTGCATGAAACTCATAGCATTCTTACCTAATCTGGAATGTGCACTTCACAGCTAGAATGAATCAAAAGTGGCGTAAGGAAACCCCTGTGCCTGGGTCTGAAAGCCTTGTAAAATGACAGTCAACAAAAAATTGGCTACCTTTATGATATCCAGGTACATTCTTATACAATATATGTACCTTCATGCTTCCAAAAATACTTAAACCCAAAATTTAAAAGTCTAAAAAAATTGCACTTTCTTTGGTTCAGGAAGACTTGAACTACAGGTTTTACCATTTTCGGGCATAATTCTACATACTTAAGGCCGTGAGCAACAAAAACTAAACTGCCTTTCTACTTAGCTGCATTAATCATACCCTCAAGCAACAGTTGTCACAAAACTAAATGAAACTGCAACTACCCTCACATTATGAATGTTTACCTTCAATAAATGTAGAAGGTATGGAGCTTGTTCTCATAAGCTACCCTAATCAAATGCTTCACAGAAAACCTTGTGTTCTTTGACAAAATCACCCTAGGTTTCTAAAACCACAAACAAAATGTTAACTTTGCCTCTTCCAGGTTTAACCTTTGACAATGATGTCCTAGATTTCTAAAACCTTTGACAAAGATGTTCTAAGTTTCTAAAACCTTTGACAAAGACATTCTAGGTTTTCTATAACCACAAAACAAAAGGTTATTTTGCCTCTTCCAGGGTTAACCTTTAAGTAAATTTCAATTGCCCTAATAGGACAGAGGAGTATTCCCTCTTCTTCCCCACCAAAGAGATCAAATTGAAATTTGTAGTTCTCAGAAAAACTTGGCCTTAACATTATTCTCAGTGCTATGGCAAAAAGCTAAAATTAGCATTCCTTTAAAACAGCCTCAAGTAAAGTGCTTGAAATTAAATAAACTTACTCTATAAACTGCCTATTGTGCTCACTAAAAGAGTAAATACTTCAATGGAACACATCCCTTTGATCAAAAGGATCTGCAAATAAAATTGTTCAAACTGTGTCTAAATTCTAATAACTGGGTTTGACCACATAAGTCAACAACTAACACTCTTCCTTGATAAAATTCCACTGTTGTCACAAACATTTTAAGCTAACACCACAACCACACTAAGCTGGAGCCTCATCCTCAGCTTTGTGCAGCAGAGTATGAGAAAACTATGAAATGCACCTAATTGGAGTAGAAAGTTTGGGTTCTTGTTCTTCAAATACTGAAATATAACCAAGACCTATTCTATACAAGGCCCCTTTCCTCCACTAAACGAGGATAAAGCACAATGCTCAAGCAAACTCTGACACACCAAAGGAGATTCCTTCGATTCAAGCTGCTCTTCCACTAGGGGTGACAACTGGCGACAGCAGGTGGCAGCAGCAAACTACCAACAATGAATCCACAACTTGATGAAAGGGAGACAGGAGGAAAACATAATCTGAAGTAATTCGTCCAAGTCACCAAAGTCAGCTGACCAAAAGAAATGGAGCACCAAAGAAAACAAAAAAGTTGCGGGAGGAGGAAGAGTAACAATGACTCTCCTGTAGGGATGTGCCCAAGTATTGGTATCAGTATCAGCTACTTTTGTGGTATCCGTATCAGAATTTCTGGCTGATACCAGCCGCTACTTTTATCATTAGTATAGGAATTTAAAATCCTTCTAGACTTCCTAAAATGTATATACAGTGGGGGCCCCTGTATTCGCGTTCTTCGGATTCGCGGATTTTTCTCTTGACCATAACTTTCCATTATTTGCGGGAAATTCGTCTATTCGCGGGGTTTTCCGACTAAAATAATCACTAATTAGTGTATTTTGATGTTATTTTCATGATTAAATACATTTTTATGATACAAAAATGATTTACTAATTTTCAAATATTAATGTTCATTAATACTGTATTAGTAAGTTTAATAAGATTTAAATATCACATAATAAAAATAATAATTTTCTCTCTCTCTTACAGAGATGTATGTTTTTCATATGATAAATATATGATAAATATGTGATTTTACTATTTTCAAATATTAATATTAATGTAAACAGCAACTAATATAAATTTATTAAAGCATATACTATAGTAAATTAGTAAGATTTTAGTTTATAAGTTTAAAAAAAATATGTAAGAATGAAGGAAATCTGTCTTCTCTTTTCAACTCCAGGTACTAAAGCTGTCACATATACCAAGTAATGTGACAGGAGGGAGAGGAGCTGTTGTGTTGTTGCCGCTACGTGTTCATATAATTTTCTCTCTCTCTCTCTCTTCTTACCGAGATGAAATCATTTTTATGATACAGTATGTAATAACCCTCTTACGCCGAAGCGATAAAACAAAAATTGTCTCCCATGTGCCGGAGGTGTTTCAGAGTGAGCGCGGAAGCGGAAAAAATTATATTTTTTTCAAAAAATCACAGCGCGCTTAGTTTTCAAGATTAAGAGTTCATTTTTGGCTCCTTTTTTTGTCATTGGCTGAAGTTTAGTATGCAACCACCAGAAATGAAAATAAATTATCATTATCATATATAAATAATGCAATATATGATAGCGCAAAAACGAAATTTCATATATAATTGTATTCAAATCGCGCTGTGCGCATAACGGTTAAAGGTAACAAGTTACTTTTTTTTTTTTGTAATGTACACTGAATTGCAATCATTTTGGTATATAACTCATTGTAAAACGATAAAAGCAACACAGAGAAAATATTATCACAAAATAATGCATGAATTCGTAACGCGCGGACGTAAACAAATATTTTTTTCAAAAAAATTCACCATAAATCTAAATATGTCCTAGAGACTTTCAAATTCTTTCAAAATGAAGACAAATGATTGAATATTACTATACTGTAAGAGTATTAGCTTACAATTGCAGTTTTCGACCATATCTGATGAGTTAAAGTTGACCGAATGTCGATTTTTTTTTTATATATATATATTTTTTATATGCAATTATTTCAGAAATAAGAAAAGCTACAACCTTCAAATATTTTTCGTTTTATTCTACATGAAATTGTGCACATTTTCATATATAAAACTCTATGAAATGCCTAATATGAAATGGAGCAAATATTCCGAGAATGGTACGTACGCATTTCGGAGATTTGTGGCGTAGAATCCGCGCGCGGAGGGAAGGAAAGATTTTTTTTAAATTCCCCATAAATCTAAATATTTTGCTAGAGACTTCGAATTTGTTTCAAGATGAAGATAAATGACTGAACATACTAGACTGTAAGAGTTTTAGCTTACAATTGCGTTTTTCGACCATTTCGGTAGAGTCAAAGTTGACCGAACGTGGTTTTTTTTCTATTTATCGTGATTTATATGCAAATATTTCAAAACAAATGAGAAAAGCTACAACCTTCAATTATTTTGTTGTATTCTACATGAAATTGCGCACATTTTCATATACTTTACTTTATGTAATGGTATAATTTAAAATGGTGCAAACATTATCACAATCGCACGTATGATTTTTTCGGAAGATGTTACCGCCGCGCGGACGTAAAGAAAATGTTATTTTTTTCATAAATTCACCATAAATCGAATATTGTGCTAGAGACTTCCAATTTGTTGCAAAATGAAGGTAAATGCTTGACTATTACTAGAATATAAGCGTTTTAGGCTTACAGTTGAACGAAGGTTGAAATTTTGGCAATTATCGTATTTATAGGAAAATATCTCAAAACTGATAAAAGCTACAACCATGGGTTGTTTTTAGTTGTATTGCCTGCATTGAAATGGCACATTTCCATATATAAAACTTTATATAACAGCTAATTTTAAAATGGTGCAAACATTACCACAATCGCATGTATGATTTTTTCGGAAGAGTTACCGCGCGGACGTAAGGAAAAAGTTTTTTCATAAATTCACCATAAATCGAAATATTGTGCTAGAGACTTCCAATTAGTTGCAAAATTAAGGTAAATGATTGAATATTACTAAATTATAAGAGTTTTAGCTTACAATTGCGTTTTTTGACCATTTCGGTAGAGTCAATGTTGACCAAAGGTTGAAATTTTGGCAATTATCATTATTTATATGAAAATATCTCAAAACTGATAAAAGCTACAATCATGAGTATTTTATTGTTGTATTCTACATAAAAATGCGCACATTTTCATATATAATACTTCATGTAACGGCTAATTTACAATGGTACAAAAATTATGTCAAAGTGACTAAATAATTTCCGAGATGTGTCACAGATACTTTTTAGTGCGGCAAGAAAGAAATTCGCGCTTGCGCGCCTGCGTAACGATTGTAAACAAAACAACACCTTGATTCGTGAACTCCCAGCATCCCCCAAGGCACGTGATTCAAAAGTTTTAGGCTGGTAGGCCTATAAGTATTTTTCGCGAATTTTAAAAAACTTTTGTAAGTCGACGTAAAATACGTCCAGTCGGCACACGGGAGAGAACAAGAAATGTCGACGTAAAAATACGTCCAGTCGGCGTAAGAGGGATAAGTTTATTATTAATATTTTCCAATAATAATACTATAATAAGTATAATAACAATACTAACACTGCAATCACAAAATTACATTAGTACAATCTCTAAGATTAATAGAGTAATATGATAATAATTTAAGGTAAATTTGATGTAGGATGTTGAATAAGGTATACATTTGGTGTTTCTATTTCTTTCTTCTCTCTCTCTCTCTCTCTCTCTCTCTCTCTCTCTCTCTCTCTCTCTCTCTCTCTCCTCTCTCTCTCCCTGTTATTGGTTGTTTATATATTTCTAATGGTAAAATGTTTCAGATGACTTTGAAATGATTTAAATAATACCAATTCAAAGGTATATTTGATGTAGGATGACTCTAAGTATACATTTGGATTTGAACTTTCATGATAGGTAGATAGTATAAGCATTTTTAGAGGAGAATTCTAACTATTCGCAAGTTCAAGCTATTCGCGGGGGTGTCTGGTAACCATTTCCCCAAATACGGGGGGGAACACTGTATTAACAAAGCCTACCAAATAAAGTTTGGCATAATATTCATTTCTATACCTCTTTTCATTTCTAGGATAATTATATTGAATATTATCTTTAATAAGATTATAATTTTAACTTAGTTCAGATGGTCCAAGTCCAATATGAATTGGAACTTGCAAAGGGATTTGTGCTTTTTTTTTTTAGATGAATGTTTTGTGATCTGTACTGAGAAATCTTATTTTTATTTATGTACCGGCATCTCATTTTTCTTGGGATTACCTAATAGAACCAATTTATGTATTGTATTGAGGCAAAGGATTAACCCTCCATTACCAGGACCTTTCATATTCTAAATAAATGAGTCTGTTAACCATTTCTAGCCAATATATCAATTAAAACTCAGAATAAAAGTATACACTAGTGAATCTGAGTAGCACTACGTACCTAAATTGCTAAAAGTCTTCTGATGTTATTTTTTCAATATAAATTAAATTATGCCTTTGAAATTTTTTTATATAACCCAATTATGTGACCTTTCAACTTTTGAACCTTTAATATACAATAACCAGAGAACAAGAATGATTTTAGTATATATATTCTCCTAAATAACAGTGCTATAGAGGCGAAACCAGGTATCGATATCAGTATCGCCTAAAACTTATCGGTGCATCCTTACTCCCCTGCCACATCCGAATAGACTCAAGAGACTTGAGAGGGCTCCCATATGACACATCCTTAGAAAACTGGGTAGCTAGAATAATATCTAGCTTAGAAACAAGAAGATACTTTAAACATAAGATTGGAAAGAGATCATTATCATTGTTATTATTATTACTAAAACTTCAGTAAATGAAACATATTCATATGGAACAAGCCCACAGAGCCACTGACTTGAAATTCACACTTCCAAAGAATATGGTGTTTATTAAGAATAAGCAAAAGGAAGTAAAGGGAAATACATAGAACAGATCTCACTTATTAATAAGTCTACCTCATAAAAAATCAACACCCTTTGCTACCACAGTAATCATTCCTACAGAACCTGACATTTTTTAGCTTTGACTCCAGTGGGAGACATCCTAGGAACAATAAATGTATAGTATGTGGCAGTCATTCAATCTTTTCTTTGCATTTGAATGGAAGCACTTGCCTATCAGCATGGAGATGTAAGGTATGATTTATCCCACATCTCCCTTTACCTCTCTTCTCTTTCTAATTAAACACTCTAAAATTTGGACTTCCATCTCCCTTTAAGAATTTCTTATTTTCATCATTTTAGAATTTTTTTTTAATATTCCTTTTCTCTTTTTATAATGTCCCCCTCTTTTCAAAGCACTTTTTTATCTACTCCCCAGATATTCTTTACAGGTTATGTACATTGTGCTTTTGTTTCTTGCTGTGGCTAACCTTACAATCTTTCCTTTGCCTCATTGTTTCTATTATATGCTTATTCTTGGCTTTTGCTACTACTCGCTAGTCTTCCTTATTCCTTTCACTGTTTTAAAAAATGTTACAAAGTAACTTGGTGGAGATATTGGTGATTATCACTACCTCCTTCGAGTTACTTAATAACTAATTTTTAAAACCCAACTTGAAAAATAAAATCAATATCTATACTATTCTATAATATTCCAAAAATAATTAAGTCCAGCCAGGACACAAATGGATGACATCAACTTACTAAGTTTCTTGTGGAAAACATTCGTCAAAGTAGAGTCCCAGTCTGACTGGAACCAGGCAACACCTGCTGGTGTAATTTCATCTTGCAGCTCATGGTAGAAATCTAAAGTAGAGAATGTTCGCTCTCGAAGTTCTAAGCTGTAAAGGAAATAAAATGTCAACTGTCTGGTAATCACATTTTTATAGTATGAATATAAGTAAAAAAATAGTTGTAACATAAAACTACAAATTTGTTCTGAGCAAGTCTGTCTTGCCTTCTTTGGCAATCTGCCAACACAGTACACCAAAATAATTCTAAGATGAAAGTCCACCACTTAAGAAGATATTACTTCATAGTTGACATTATCAATACTTTGGCATCAGGTTTCCCTTTAAGAGTTGAGATGTCTTCTGAGTTCTTCTCAACTCTACCTTGTGCATTTGTCTACATTCCTATCTGATCCAAATCCTTATCAATGGCTTCCCTTGTCACAGGGCCTTTCACTGGTCAGCTCAAGCTGTCACTTCCTAATCAGTGATACAATCTTCCCAGCATGCCCCAGAAATGAATCTTTGTGTTTCTTTTCTGTATAAAGACAGAATTTACTTTTCCATTTTTTTTCCTTAACATGCCCAAGTTAGCACTTAGCAGAAAAGAGCTTATACGTAAACATGAATCTTTTCTACTGATGACCCTATGAAAGTAAATATAGTACAGTGGTCTTATTAAATCACCTTATTCTATAATATAAAAATTTTTTTTTACCTCTAATACAATTTTCAAATGCAATTCACCTCTAACACAAGTTTCAAAAAGGAGGGGATATGATGTGGCAAAAATTTCTTACAAGTATGGATGAGACTATAATTATCTGGAACCTTCCACCATCTACCCTTACTGTCAAGGAGAAAAGTGCTGCAAGGAGTCCAATAATGTGTGTGAATGCAACCATGATCTGTAAGAGCAAGCATTCATTTTTACATAGGCATCTTGTCCCAGAGCTCTTCAAGACTTGAACATAGAAACAATAAACATTTATTGTTGAGAGAGGAGAAACTTATTGTCGGTAGGAGAACCTGGTCTTTCAAGATGTACTGGTGATGGATAATCTCTAAGGACATCCACAACATTAGAAGAACCATACTTCTGTTGTTGTCATACTCCTTTCTCCAAATACGACAAATATAATTTTTCTCCAAATATGACAAATATAATTCACAGTTTCAATAAAGAATCAATTAAGAAATAATTAGTAGTTTCAAAGGTCTTCCAATATCAGAAAATACAGCCAGATGAATTCCTTTACAGACCATAATACCGACTTTTTTTGGGCATAACTTTATACTGCTTGCAATGAAAACCTTAAGAATTACTTACACAAGAAGACATCATCCAACTTGTAGAATGTTGCATTGACGAAATACATGAGATGATAAGAGAAGAGTAACAACTGGCAACTTACTTGCCTTATTTAGCTTCTTGCTCCTTGATGTTACTGATTATTTCAAAGGTTTTGTTCTTAATCTACTCGCATATGACCTTTTGACAGTAAATTCACCTACACAGATAAGCTTGCAGCACAATCAAAGGATAGGCAGATGGAAAAATTTAATGCAGTACAGCTGAAGAATAGCAATTTCATTACACCTCCATCATTGCAGTCCAAACTTGTTTTTAAACCAGCAGCCTAGATCACCATCTTCACCACCAATTGCCACCATCAGCTGCAGTGCCACCATCTTCACCAGCTGCTGCCTCATCACCAAAATCTTCACTGTTTGCTGCTCCATCACAACCATCTCACTGTCTGTGCCTCATCATTCAATTTAATATCTGTTGCCTCACCATCACATTCATCACTGCCTCAATCACCACTTACTGATAAGGATTCTGAGGGGTTGGAGACTCGACCTAGTTCTTAAAGGAGTAGAGGTTTTCTCAACTTTAGGCCTTATTCGAATTTTGTACAGTGTTTAATTGACCATGTACCTTACCAATATTTAACATAAACAGTTAATTGCTTATCAAATAAATTTAAACTACTATATTATCTATGATAACCCTCAAAGATAAAAAAAATTGCTGATAGTACCTATTCCTTACATAAATCTTCCAAAAACAAACCTAAGGTCTTAAAATTTGTCAGAGGGAGGTTAGCAGTGGGCCTTTGTATGTTATGACTCCAGGTTTGTTAGTTGTGAAAAATAGAAATTGATTTTGTTCATATACAAAACAAACACTGTCTTAACATTAGGATAGACTTTGGTGGGAGTAAGTACTATTAACAAACAAGAGGTTTGCCATCTTTGATCAGTTTCCTGAATAAAAGAATTCAATAAAAAACTTACCATTATTTCAGAATCTAAGATCTATGTATATGAATGTCATAGATTCAGACTTCTGGGTTTCTATACAATGTCATATTTCATTGCATTTATGGAAGATAAGAAGTAATCAGTTCTAATATTATTATTATTAAGAGGGCTTAATTTTTCCAGACCTCTGAATCTTAAGTAGAGATGTAATAACAGCTATAAGAAATAATTTAGATAGGGTAGCATAAAAACAGAGAGAATAATCAAAGTACAGTGAAAATAAAGAGAGAGAGAAAGAGGAAGAGTGAGAGAATTGAGCTTTAAGTGTGTGAACCAGAATTTGATCAACAAAACCTTAGTCACAGGAAGTTGGACCATAACACCATCGCAATTAAAATCTTAAGACAGTCATAAAATCTTTGACCTGTGACCTCACACCAGACTTACTCAGCTTCTATCGATAATGGAGCTCCACCTCCAGGAGGAGGTATTAACATGTTAAATTATTGACTCTGCCTGGAAGAGGAGGAATTATCATGTTAACCCCACCTAAAAAGGGATGGGGAAAAGATAAGAAAAGACGGCTTCGCGAATCAAGAAACCGGTTGGGCGGAGAACCAGAACCTACACCGCCTAAGGAGGCTGTGCCGAATTCGAACCGAGGGTGGCTGAATTTCAGAACAACAGAAGTTCTCCCACTTTTTTTTTGTTGATGCTGGGGCCAGCAAGAACACAGCTTTTTAAGAGTCAAGTTTCTATCTGTAGCCTGTCATAACGGTTCATAGGGAGCCTTTATAAGGCTACAGGACAAACCAAGAGGTGGTAAATTCCAGCTAGGAGATTTGAATTCTCTAAGATAGGATTGCTCAAAGCTCTCAATAACATAAATATTGCCCAAGAAGCAGAAATATCCAAGCCATTCATCCTTACCACCATAGCTACAGCTGCCCTATAACCCTCTATGATTGACACAGGAAGATGTTTTTCTTGTCTCAAATACTAAAAAAAAGTAGCTACTTCTTGTTGACATAGTAGCTTGTGCCAGGGAGGTAGCTCTCTCGAAACTTCCACCAGCAGAGTTAACTGGTCCAAAACCATTCCACCTGAGGCCATACGGGAGAGACCATCATCATCCTGAGACATCAGCCCCTGTTCAGAGGAGAGTCCGCCTCAGCGAACAGATCTGGGATCATGAACCATAGCCCTCTAGCTACCTGTTGAACTGTGTAGTGAAGAGGTCTAATAACATGGGTCTTCTCCAAGTAAACAGAAGAGACAATAGGATAAACCAAGGGCATGCCCTATGATGATTTTCTCTATGCAAATGTTCTAAATATCCTATTGTCAACTTGTATATTGTCAAAGTTATTGCACTGTGGACAGAGATCTCCTCACACTACGAAAGGAACGTGTTGTCCTATGAGGTGATCTTCTATGATGACTTACGTTCAAGTATGCTGCTCTGATCTTGCGTTCAAGTATGGTGCTCGCCAGAGGAAAAGGCCTATGATGATACTAAAAGTTATTAAGTTATCAGGATCCATACTTGAAAGAACTTTACCCAATAACAAAATCAAGCACCAGATGACAAATGCAAAAACAGTTAGTTTGTTAGTTTACAAGTGATTTTTCTACTTACCAAGGATTGTGCTTTTGATATTTGGAGAAATCTATAGTACTCTCTTGCTTATACAAGAGGAACACCATACGCTGATATCCAACACCTCTGGGTGGGAAGGGCTGCAGATAGTCACAAATAACATCACCTTTACTGACATCTCCTCCTGGAATATTTCCCCTGAAAAAAATCATTCCAGTATACTTTATTTGTACATGTCTTATATTAGTAACAATCTTGAACATTCAAGAGGTAATACTATTATTAATATAGAGAAGTTAATCATACACCAAACCAACTTTGAGGTCTTGACGGCTAACCTGAAGGGTCAGTTCTTAAACTGGACAGGATAGATATGTGGGAGTAATACCAAAGCAAATACTAGATGAAAAGTGAAAGACAAAAATCAATGTAACTTGGGAGTTAAAAAGCTTGACAAAGACTCTTTGGTAGTATCCACAGTCCATTGCACAGCTATGCTCAGAATATGCAACTGACAAGCTGCATGTCTATCCCTTATTTTAATGAAACACAATATTTCTTACAATAAGGCCATAATATATTTCCTAAGGGTAAAATCTGTCATACATATCAAACTGTAAGAAAATATTACATGTAGCTAAATTTCGGAAAACCAGATTCAAAATATTTCCATAACTTTCGTTCACCCACCGCCGATGTGGCGAACAAAGAAGTCCTCATTAAACCTAGGTTCAAATATTACAATAAATTTTTTTCCATTCATTTTTATTACATATATTGCATACCTGTATTGCAACCATAAAAGTGATACCAGTGGGTAGCTGTAGCCTGCATGACACAACCATTTGAGTGTCAGCAATATCAACCACCTAGAATATAGGTCGACTATGGGCAAACACAAGGAAATGATCTTGAAAATATTTATTCAACACTGGTTAAACAAGTATGTATTTGAATTTTCAAAAAACCATAAAACTACTTTTGTTATATTTCTTAACTACAGTATAGTACTTAAAAAATAAAGGTTTACTATAAAACATTCGCCTTTGCAGTTACACTTTCGTTATTGCCAAGATTTTGTTCCCAGGCCTTGGTGTGTTAGTTTTCTTTGCTTGCTAAATACACACTAATCTTAACATTCACTTCTCTATAATAACAGCTTGTGGAAGGTAAACATATTCTCGCAATTCACGTTTCCCCATAAATTAATTATATTATACCAAAATCAAGCAGAAGGACTTTCAATAAAATGAAATTTATTAGTTTTAAAAAAAATCTGTTGCATAGGCCTTGACATTAATACTAACAACCTTAAGTCAATACCTGTCTTTTGGATATAATGTACAGAATCATCATCTTTATTATTCAAAGAAGAGGAAGTCTTTAAAAATATATCCTGTATAGTAAGCTAGATTGCATCTCAGAAGCTTGAGAATTTTTACTAAGCATATACATCATTAGTGTAATATATGGCCAATTTGAACATAATCTACGACTCCAAATTTCTAAGACAGTTACTGGTAATGCATTTCTAATTCAAGTTTTGTTGACTATTGAGCCAATTAGGCATATTGTTATATGCTATACAGGTAGTTACAATGACTGTTTCATGTAACAAGTTCTGAGAGGTGGCTTTGGCAGCACTGCCAACCTTGTCACACTATGGTTTGAGCTGAGCAGTGCAAAAAAAATTACATACAAGTATTCTATTCAATTCACTTCACATAAATTATGAATATCAGGGAACAGAAGACATTATATCAACTAATCCATATAGAGAAAATACTGTTAGCTGTGAATTAACATATTTAGCAACATATAGGACATTTGAATAAAAATATGGTTTAACACTACTTGGCAATCACACTACATTTTCCACTGCATGTGAGAGTTTGGACAATACAAAATTAATCATATTGCATGACATCTGAGCACAGCTGTACACAAGGGACTTTATAGGCAGTAAACAACTGACACCTCTTAAGGCAAAACTGGTATCTGAAATACTCACACAAACCAGTGTAGGCACTCTTTATCGTTATCATACAGATTCCCGTCTGGATTGGTAAGAATGAGGGTCCATAAATCATCAGGTTTGCTAGAAAACTCTACATGAGGCTGACACACTGCCTGCAACATTAAAAAAATATATTATGTACTCTGATCTACACATACTGACTGGTCAAACATTAGTAAATCATGCTTTTGACTTTGGCTGTTTTTACAAGCAGGGCTTAACCCTCACTCATAAGATGGCCACCCCGTTGCAAACAAAGGGCAAATGGCTGCCCTCGTAACATAATCCTCTCACTGTATCATCCTGTATCCTTCTCTTATGCCTCCAAAATGCTTTCATTCTAGGTTGCTAAGAAAGGGAGAGCCACTGCAAAGAGTAGATGGAGCTTACTTGAGACAGCAGCCATATTGGACCCTAAGGCCTTCCAGCATCACAGCTCGCAGCTGGATTTGTCCCAACTCCTATTCTGGTTATTGCTATGCTATAAATGTTACTTTAGAGTACTGTCACATTGTCTGGGGCCATGGGACCCGGCCTCACCGCCTGGGTACCGGGCCCCACTAACTAGTCATACTACAAAAAAACAGTAGTTAGGTCTGTCAGCCTGTTGTTTGTAAGCACTTTTCATCAGTTATCGGCAGGGGTTTTGTTCTGATGATGAGATGATAACCAAAATTCACCGATTTTTGTTATCAGTGCCTCTGTTAATTATGTATCAGCGCCAATACCTGATTATCAGCACCAATAAGCAGAAATAGGCACCATATATCGCCTATTTTCGTTGCTAAACAAGCAACGTAAAACCAGATCACCGATAACCAGTGCTGTCATTTGTAACTTCACTTACATGAGAATTTGCCCCCTTATCTTTACTGCCATTCAACTGACTTGTCCATTATTTGTTATAGAGAAATTGCCGTTGATCTTCTAGTCAGGTGTCGTTATCTGCGCCAAAAGGGTATCACCAGAGGGCCAAGGGTCACAGTTCTTTATTACTACTCATAAAGAACGAAGTGAGGAAGAAAAAATAAACAAACCTGAAAATCTTAAAATATTAATAGCCTTTAATGGACTTTATTCCTCTACCAATGGCACCAGTGCAAGCTGACTCACAAATGAACACTCCCTAACCTCCCCCAGAGGGGCTGGCTCAAACCCAATTAGGGTGGCTCAAGTGTAGCTAAACATGCTTATTGGAATTGAGAGTATTAAAAGAATACAACCATCCCCCATCCTAACCCTATTATGGGCAAACCAGACAGAATGCCGATAGTACTGTCCCTAGAACTAGACCACCCCAGGAATCCAAGGCCGAGCTCTGCAGAATAGTTCTGCTCTTGGGGTATCAATGTGAATAATCCAAACATTACTAGGTAGTTGATGATCCTACCAGAAGTTCCTTTTTTGCTTCAGATATAAAAACCCAAGTACCAGCTATGATATCTTTTCCTTTATATCAGGTCAAACAAATTTTACCAAAAATGACAAGTTCCACAAGACTTAATTTAAATAAGTAATACAATATATAGAGTAGAATATGATATTTAGGCCAAAGGCCAAGTGCTGGGACCTATGAGGTCATTCAGCTCAGAAAGGAAAATTGAGAGTAAAAGGTTACAAAAGTGTAACAGGAGGAAAACCTTCCAGTTGCACTATGAAATAATTGTTAGAAGAGGGTGGAAAGTAAGGTGGAAGAAAGAGAATATGAACGGAGGTAAAGTAAAGGGAATGAGAGAGGTTGAGCTAGGGGCCAAAGGGAGGCTGCTAAGAACCTTAAGCAATGCCTACAGTGCGCCACACAAGGTACACTAACAGCACTATCCCGCTCAGGGATAGAGATGGATACATTTGTTTTTTCATTTGAACCTGGGAACAAATCCAGGGGCTCAAGAGCCCCCTCACCATGACAAGGTGCCCAAAGTCGAAGGGATCCCATGAACAAACACCAGCAAATTTACAACAACTTGTAAAATTAATTTATTATATCAACTATACTAACAACAGTTGAATGACAACTATGATCTCAACTACTCTGGTGAAGTTGACGATTGTTGAATTGACTGATGAAGAATGGAATCCACAAATTTAATATGCATATAACAGAAGGACCGGCATCACAAAAATGATATTGTTATTGTACAATACAGTTTCATACATACTTACCTGGCAGATATATACTTAGCTATAGACTCCGTCGTCCCCGATAGAAATTCGAATTTCGCGGCACACGCTACAGGTAGGTAGGTCAGGTGATCTACCGGCCTGCCGCTGGGTGGCAGGAATAGGAAACTATTACCTTCTAAGGACAGATTTTTCTCTTCCACCTGTCTCCTGAGGGGAGGCTGGGTGGGCCATTCAATCGTATATATCTGCCAGGTAAGTATGTATGAAACTTTATTGTACAATAACAATATCATTTTCATACATTCAACTTCCCTGTCAGATATATACTTAGCTGATTGGCACCTTTGGCGGTGGGTAAGAGACAGCTAATTACTGATTAGACAGGTAAACAACTACGTTGTAGGTAATAAATAAATAAAACCTTGGTTCCTATGTGTTTAGACGAAGGGTTGACCTCCTAGCTATTGCTAGGAGTCTGCTTCGTCTCAAGAGCCTCAGCGAGGATGTGACCTATGGCTAAGAGTTCTTGTAGATCTGTCAATGGGGTCTTATCCACTTACTTGACAGAATCTAATGTTATTTTTTGTCAAAGGGGTCCTATCCACTTACATGACAAAACACCTATGCCTACTGGCATAATTAAGGAGCACAAACACCGATCCCGATCACCTGATCCTAACACGAGGGTTTGTGCTTAATTTGAAAAGAGCTATCCCCAAACTCATTTCAAATAACCCAAAGAAAATAGTATACTTATGTTAAAATAAAAATTTTTTAACTCACCTAGGTTAAGGATCAGTGTCGGCTCCCTATCCCAGCAACGTATCCGTAGACACGTAACCAAGAGAGAAGGATCTCTCATAGGTCAACTTGACCTCCTTTGTGCAAAGAGAAGACAAACACAGAGTTGCATCTCCCGTAAATTACAGCTAATATGTCTCTCACGACATATTGTTATGGAAAGAACAAGAATTGTTAAAAGCTCGCACTTCAAGCGCTTTTAATTCTCAGCTGTTTGAAGGAATCATCAAGTTACTTAAGAAGTGCTTTAGAGATCACACTGTTCCAAAGAAGACCAGGGCTTTCTTTGAAATTGATCTCTTCTGGATGAAGCCTAGAGCCTGGCTTGTGCCTGGCTGGCGCCTCGCGCCTGTCTGACGCCTCGCGCTTGGCTGGCGCATGTTGCTTGCCTGGCGCCTGGCTGACTTCTCCCCACTTGCTGGAGCTTCGAGCTTGTTAAAGTGTCTCGAGGAAACTGGCGATGCCACATCGGACACCTTTTTTTCCGATTTATTTGCCTCTAGCGCATCTGCGCCAGGCTGGAGGCACGCTCCCTTTCTCCTCATCAGACAATGACAGTGTTTATTTGGACTGTCTTCCTCTGGCGTCTTTACTCTGTTCTGGTATTTTGGCGCTGATTGGCGCTACATTGTCCGAAAGTCCTTAACATCCACAATCGTTTATCAGGAGACTGGAGAAGGGTGGAAGAAATTCTTTCACTTTGAGCTTTTGGTCTCTCCGGTAAGGGGAGGTGATTGTAATCAGCTACATCCAGTAGACGATAGGATATCTAACCGTACGAGAGATAAGAGTCTTCCTCCGAGGAGGGTCCTTCTTGAATACTTCCGTGCTCACGAGATCTCTTCTTACATGTTGAAGGGGTGTCTCGTTGCAGAATCTTCCCTATCCTTGCCCGAAGGAAGGGAAGAAGCCTGGAAGTCGAAGGAGACTCCGAGCTGAAATTGGAGTACTCCTGATTTCTAGCTCTTTATTGTATCCCTCTGAACACCTTCTGGGAAGCATTTCGAGCCGTCATCGCATACCAAAGACTCTGTAGGCAAACGTTTGAACCATTCTACTGTAGATGAAAACGTAAGTACTCTGCCTGGACAACGAAACCTCTATCTGAAAACATTGAATCAGGAATAGGGGGTTTCAGTTCTTTTGCTAGACATACTATGCTGGCAAGAACCCATTGTCTAGTCTCCATAGAATCTGATGCGAGATTCCAATGCTCAAAAAATTCACTTGTCTTCTTGGTCGTTTAGGACCCAGAGAAACAAAGAATTCCCTCATAAAAATTTCTCAAAGAAGTTTGATGAGGAGCAGTTCCATCTTGTCGGAACATGGAATCTGTGGCCACAAAAAAAAATCCCATTAGAAGTACATGATATCCTACTCTTGTCATATTAAGGTATATATCGTATAAGATCCCGAAGATCTTAATCCTCTTGCTATCTCCAATTCCCTTTGTAGAGACAGAGTATAGCCTTTTACTGCGTTCTTTCTTTGATAGCAGATATATACAAAGGGATTCTTCCCTCTGAAAGGGAAGAAAAAAACCGCTATGTGGTTCACAGAGTATCGGGAAGAGGACAGTTTCCTCATTCCCTCTAGCACGATCTGCAGCAATTCTATGTCTAGGCCATGACTATTGTCATCTACCTTGAAAAATCCTCTCATTTATGTCCACTTCTGTCAGTCTGCATGCAGACAGACTCAGAGTGGAGAGGTTGTTAAGGTCCATTTAATAATAGATGCTGATAGAATATCCAGACTCTCTTGGAAAAGACTTCCAAAAACATGCTGTGAGAAGAACGTGACCTCTGTGAATCCAACCTCTCTGAAGCCAAAATGAGGCATAAAGTATTATCCTCTCTTTCTTTGACGCCTTTTATCTTAAATTCTGTAAAGAATTTATATTTATATTTATATTTAGGGGAAAAAAAGACTATAGTATATTCCCCTTTCTATAAAATAAAGATGGCGTATATTGCTACCTCTCTTGGTTCGAGGAAAAGGAAGCATTCTATAGGAAGCCTGTTCGTCTTCTACCTTGCTAAGAGATCTATGAAGAAGACTTTCCGCAGGTTCTCACATAACTCTTTCCAATAAATGTTAAGACATACGTTAACAGTTATTATCGTCGATCGAGAAGGTTCTCACGGACATGAAATATCTTGCATCGAACCTATTAAGGATCGTTAAGTTCCCTGTCTGTTTTCCAAATAGGTTCTCTTTTTTTAACGCGAACGGAGCGAGCAAAAAAAAGAGATTCTCGATGCTCTTTGCGATATGAGAGAGTCGTGAATTGGCCCTAAGTGATAAAAAGGGTAACGAAATCAGGAACGATTCTTGCCGTTACCGAGCCTGCTGTCCGAGAGGCTACTGGATCTTAGGTTAATAACTCGCTAAAACGAGAAAATCTCTTGGATGGTGCTCTTGGCCCATTGCGCCAGGCTGGCGCTTCTGGCGCATTGCGCCAGGTTGGCGCTTCTAGCGCTTTGCGCCAGGCTGGCGCTTTCTTCTAATTCTCTTTATGTTATGTGTCAGAACATCTGTGCCTTTATGGTACCCGACCTCCTTTCACATGTTAATTCCGTTCTTAGTAGGAAAAAAATCTTATATACGAAGTATAGTCCATTCAGGGAAACCATTTCTGCCACGAAGAGAATGTTTCCCATCCCACTCATCCATCTTCTCTTGAGCAATATCCGATTCTAAAAAGGTTGTGTGCGTTTCTCGAAAGACTTGACCATACCGTAGTCTTAAAGTGAATTCTCTACTACATCCATCTTCTCAAACTAAGCATGATTTCTAATAAGCCATGCTTTCATAAGCATGAGAGCATTATATAATATAATGTCTACTGCTTAGAATCCTTTAATAATGTACCTACGGTAAACAGCATTGAAAGGTTATAATCTTTCTTATTGAAAGCTTCTTAGCAAAAGGCAGACAATATTTTATTTGTGTTAGCTTAACTATCTCCTCCATTCGAGACTAAGTCCATGATTGTGGGGGGATATACGGTTAACCATTCGATCCCGTTGGAGAGAGATGTAATCGACTAATCATGACCGAGAACCGGATGGTACTGTATTCAGTATTGGCCTTAGATGATGGCCTTAGAATGACAGCCGGCAGTCTCGCTCGCTGCCTGACTGCATTCATCATGAGTTGCCAGTTACTTCAATCAATGAAGGAATATAATACAATTATTCTCGAGCCTAAGGAAGCTCTTAATATGCAAATTTAAGCCAAACAACCTTTGTTAAATTACCGAAGCTGAGTAGGTATTGTCGTAACAAACCTTTTAAGCTTAGTCCTTACAGGAAAAAACCTGTAAGGATATAGATAATTCCGTAGCGAACCACAAAGGCAACTCTGGTATGGGTATATGACTTGTCATTCAGTAGTCGTATACAGCAAGTCTTGCTACTACATTCTTTCCTCTCCGATCCAGAGAGAGAAAAGGAAATCTTGCCCTCTTCGTTCTTTTCGTCAATAAAACACGAATTAGTATTAGTCGAAAGAGATCGCAATGAAAACTCTAGGATCGAAGAGAATCCCTCAAATTTTTTTTTCTCTTGGATATAAGGCCGTATTCTATGCCTCTATTATTTGGAAGAGCCTCTAATCAATGAATGAGAGCTCGTACAAATCTTGTTTAATTTGCAAACGATCCTGAGAAAAAAACTCTATCATCATCTAAGTCCTCCTGACAAGAATGACGGCCGCCTGTGCGACATATTGCATTCTTCTCAGGAGACAGCTGTGCTTGCGGCAGATTTCCACCCGAAACGGACATATCGTGAACAGGACGACGGCCGCCTGTGCGGCACCTTTCGTCTCTGTCCAGAGAAATCCGCTCCTGGTCCAAATCATAAAGAGACGCTTCCTGGTTGATTTCTCCGTATGATTCTTTTGAGGAAGATCTTGGCGCTTGGTGCTTAACCGTTGCCGAAAGTCTGGTTTGTTCAATGCGCTTGGAACGTATCTGTCCGTCTCGGACCGTGTCGTCTGTCCGAGCTGTCCACCTATGGAACTTGGCGCTTGGCTGGTGTCATTCCAGTACGACACCTCTGCCTGTCCGTCTTGTCCGCTTCTGGCGCCTGTCGCCCGGACGGAGTTGCCTGCGCACGGACGTTTTGTTCCAATCCAGGCTGGTCCGCCTTGTCAAGGTTGTCTGCAATCGGCACGAGTCGCTTGGACACAGTTGTCCGCATAGGAAATATCCGCCTGTCCGGGCTGTCCGCGTCTGGCGAATGGTGTCTGGTTGGAGCCGTCCGCGTAGGACACTTTTTCCTGTCCGAGTAGTCCAATTCTGGCGCCGAGCGCCTGGGTGGTTCTGTCCGACTCGGACACTCTTCGTCATTGTCCGTATGTTGCGTCTCAATCCTATGAGTTTTGCGTCCTTCTTTCCTTTATTCGGTTCTCTGTTACTCCAGTACGAAGGAGTGAGAGGAGTATAAGTCTGGTGAGTCCAGAACGCCCGTAGGACGAGATCTCTTAACAGGAAGAAAATCGTCCTTTCTCCTCGGAAGGTCTTTTCTCAATACTCCTACTAAAGATGAAATTTGTTCCTGCATTTTAAGTAGGAAGTCCGTCGCAGTTTCTTCCTTTTCTTTGCCATGAATAGGAGAATGCGCTCTGGAAGGCGTAGGAGATCGAGTATTGTCCTCTTGACTCTTTTCCTCTCGTAGGGAGAATCGTCCGGGAAACGTTCCGGGCTCGAGTCCAACGTCGGAGCTTTCCAACTCCTCTTGATCGGACACGACAGTTCGTCGGAATTCCATCCACTTCTTCGAGGAGACGAATCGGAAGACGAAAAGCACTCTTTTAGGATGCCTTTCCAATGGCGATCCTTGGCAGTCTGGGACGCTACAGATTCTGCCGAGGGGACGCCTGAACCGGTGGGGATTCTCCGTAACCTCCGTACGACTGTCGACATTCCTTCTCCTCTGGGCCTGGGAGCTTGGAAGAGGTCTAGGTCTGGGAGCGAGACAGAGCCGATCGGAATGCACCCTCCACTATTTTAGGACGCCTTTCCAATGGCGAACTTGGCAGTCTGGGACGTTCTACAGAGTCTGCCGAGGGGACGCCTGATCGGTGGGGATTCTCCGTAACCTCCGTACGACTGTCGACATTCCTTCTCCTCTGGGCCTGCTGGGAGCTTGGAAGAGGTCTAGGTCTGGGAGCGAGACAGAGCCGATCAGACGCACCCTCCACTTCAATGGGGTGAACACTATATTCACTTCTTACCTTTTTAGAGCTCGCTTTTGAGCTACATCCATTATCTTCAAATTTGCATATATAAATTTGTAGTTTCTGTGGAGTAAGAAGGTGATGAGGATGCAACAACTACTAGTACTGCTAATACTCTAACTGCTCGTTAGCACAAACGCTATTAAAGCTTATAAAATAAGCGTATCTAGTTATATGCTTTTCTGACTTCCTAAAGTAGGAAATTAAAGTTAATATTTCCTCAATAAAGTTGTAACCTTTATTACATGTAATAATGAATAAATATTAATAATTCCCTTTATTGCAAACTATGTGAGTGTCTACCGATAATTTTCGGTAGTTTCAATTAGTATTTTCTTCGAAATTTCGAAGCGAAATTCATTAAAAAGTTAATAAAAGCGTTTATGCCGAACCAAAGACCCAGTACTTCCCTGCAAAAGACAGCCAGAAGATCGATGCGATGAAACACGAAAATCAAATCAGGAGGAACCGTAAACGTATGTTTACAGTCCAAACGATAGAGAAAAATCTGTCCTTAGAAGGTAATAGTTCCTATTCCTGCCACCCAGCGGCAGGCCGGTAGATCACCTGACTACCTACCTGTAGCGTGTGCCGCGAAATTCGAATTTCTATCGGGGACGATGGAGTCTATAGCTAAGTATATATCTGACAGGGAGTTGAATGTATGAAAACTTAATGCTAAGAAATAAATAAGATATACGACATTTACTTTCCATTTTGCAGTTTCATGTTTAAAAGAATAAAAATGCTCTTGTTGAATAACAGCTTGACAGCTGTGATTACATAAAGTTTGAAGATCAAGTACCACAGTAATTAAGATGACCTGATTGCAAAGAACAGCACAATTGGGACAAAATGGGAAAATAATGACATCAGACTAATATAAAATAAAAATTAAACAAAAATGTCTCAACTTTACTGTTGGCAAAATGCATGGTTGCGAAGAAGGGAATAACGAACAGTTGCTAAAATTAATTTACAAAGCTGCACATGTTAGATGAAGCCTCAAGATGACCACGTATTCATATTTCTTAGCTCTCATAAGACTGATCCAATGGATCTGCTTATATAAGAAGGATCTAAATTGAAGCATGATGTAATTAATGAAGCTAAATAGTGTGGTAGGAAAAGAACAAGAGGAACAGATGAAATGTGTGATGGAAAACAATGTAGTTGGGACCAAATAATCTAAAATATTTTGAGGAATGCTCCCACTCCTGAACTCAGCCAGTAGACAAGAAATGGCTACCAAAAGAAACATATTTTATGTATAAGTAAAGACATTCTTTAATATATGAAACATGGTATTCAAAATTTTTACTACTTCATACTAAAACTTTTGGTTTTTGTGTTAAAAAGCTATTAGCAACAAGAGTGAATTCTTAGGTTTCTATTCTGGTTATAATTTCTCGTAAAATCATTAGGTAATGAGTTTAATGAAGCTATAGAAGGTACTCATAGATCCACATCTACACAACTTCACAAATATGAGTGCACCAAGCTATATAAAGAAAATTTTAAGTCACAAACATAAGTTATAATTTTGATGGCATCAACATAAAAAAAATGGTTAAGTAACCAGAATTTCACTCACATATTAATTTAAGCAATACAAATGAGACTTACAGAAAACATAAATGAAAAATATTTCTGAAGCTTATGTTTAACAAGTAAACATAAGTTCCTACTAAAAGAAGCGAGTTTTGTTAAGAGACTAACTACAATTTTATTTATTTTAGCAGCTATCCAGTACTCTTAGCAGCCCATTACTTGGTGTTTTAGCAGTGGTAAAAATTGAGAGGGCTTGTAATTCACAAACCTGTTAACATTTAAAAGATAAGTCATTATTGAGAAAATGGAATCATTAAATGTCAGGGTAAAAACTTAAACTAGCGAGTTCAAAAGTAGTGAAGGCATTTTCTTAACAAGCAACAGCAAAGTGGGCACACATCAGCAAATACTTCTAAACTTGAGTAAACCATAGTATACTGAAATGATAAATATATAGGAATACCTCTGAAGGTTTGATGACATTCCCTCTGTAAACAACAGATTCTGTATTTTCATCGTAATCATAGGTGACCTTCATGTAGACGTGTGGAATGAAATACGCCAACCCAAATAGATCTGAAAATATCCCATAGTGCTCCGCCAACGTTTTCAAATGTGTAGGAGCAGTTGTGGTTTCCCATTCCTTCTGAACTGCATCAAGATCAACTTTCACTGGAAAATAAAGTACTATTGCAACACGAACTTAAGCCAGGAAAACATACTTAAAAGATTAGGCTTCCTATTATCCAATGTTATCTACTAAAAGGAACTGAAATGAAAAAAGAACTGTGAATACTAAAAATTAGGTTTCAAGATTAAATTAAATCTTTAAAATTTTGAATAAATGACATTACAAACATAAATTTAATATACCTTACAATTCAAATCATAGCTCTGAATTACAGTCGAGACCAGGTATTCGCAGGGGGATGTGTACCAAAACCCCCAGTTAATAGCTAAAATCCGCTAATACTTAGCCATAATAACTCCAAGATCTTTTACTTGGTGCTTTATTACAATAGCACTTCCACCTGGATAAGATCAAGATTGAAATTTCTTGACTTCTTACCAATGTGTGTGCTCAAATTTGTCTTAATGAAGGTTATTTTCTTTATCTATGTTCACAAATACATTATACGTACTATATTTGCCCTGAGGTATGGGTGTAAGAATACTACCACTATAGGTCCTGCGTGTCGTAAAAGGCAACTAAAAGGACAGCTGCTGCTTTGCATCTTACTCATTTAGTAAAATACTAGGCCCACCGCCAATAACTTTGGAAACTGCTGCCTTTCAGTTTTATTCTTTAGTAAAAGGCTAGGCCCACTGTCATTAACTGTGGAAACTGCTGCCTTGCAAGTGGACTTTTTAGTCAAAGGCATGGCCCACCGCCGATAACTGTGGTTGATGACAGCAAGGGCATGCGGTTATGAATCATGCCTGATGTTGTAAGGGAAGGCATATCAGGCAACCAACCCTTTAATGTAGGGAAAGATGAATACAATATATTTCCTAGTTAATTTCTGAAACTTTCCAGGTCTCAGATGAGTCTGATAAAGATAAGTGATAGGAATTATTGGCAAATAGAGATAAAAAAAGAGCTTTTCAGGTTGATATTGGTATTGCTTATCATAATAAAATTAGAACTGGAGCCAGAAATGTTCCTTCTCAGAAACTTAGTATGACTTGGGATGGTTTGGTTAATGTTCCATTTCCTGATAACTGAAGTACTTGACTCCAGAGGAAATTTTATAGCCAGGCTCCTAGATGTCCACCTATCCATCTTCCTTTGAGCTTCTTGCACTGTATGAAGTGATAACTTATTCAAAAACCTTGGCAAAGTTAAGATACATGGTGCATATTCCACTACATACCTGATTCCAGGATTCTGATTACTGACTTTGTTTAGTTGACTGGCTGTGATCATAGATCGATCTCCTATGCATAGAGACATGTTGGCTGGTGGGGGGGAGTGTCAGCAGTCAGATGCATGATGATTCTTTTCCTTACAAGTTTCTCAAATGTCTTTACAAAGTAGGATATTAGTGATATTGGCCAGTGTGATTTTAGGGGAAAGATACTGGATTCCTCGGTTCCACTTGCATGATTTCAATAGCACTGGCTGGAGAGTTAATTCTATAAATGCTGACTTTCTTTTCAATCAGTTCTTCTGCCAAGTTAATATTTTCTAGTGAAAGATCATGACTTGTCAAGCAAAAGAATCCAATACGTAATAAGTTTGTGATGAAACATTTGTAATGTCTACCTAACCAGAAGTGGAGGGATTAGTGATATGAATAAGTTGAATTAGATTTATAAGCTACAAAAAATCTACTCCTCAACTTGTT
Organism: Macrobrachium nipponense; assembly: GCF_015104395.2. NCBI lineage: Eukaryota > Metazoa > Arthropoda > Malacostraca > Decapoda > Palaemonidae > Macrobrachium > Macrobrachium nipponense. Next base: position 3,804,974 of record NC_087208.1, on the reverse strand, counting down.
CTCAGATATATCTACTTACACAGCCATTTCTTTGCGAGTTTTTCTAAGCTTCTATCTCGTTTATTGCTTTTCACCTTCTCCACACGCTCAGATATTTGCTCCATTCGGGATTTCTTGTCAATGGTAAAACCAATGTTGACTGGAGCATATAATTGGGGATCTTTCTTGGTTTCATCTCTCTCTGGGGGGAAAAATATGCACAGAATGAGTAACATATATCAACTTTATATAATAAAAATTCATGGCCTAATGTTAAACATACATAATCTTATAGTAAATCTGAATAAAATGTCAAACTCAAATGACAAAAATATATGTGAGCAAATGGAAAATTATTAAAAAATGCTAAAAAACCCACAAAAGTTATAAAAATTCACAATATATATATACTAGCAACAGTATATAAGAGCATACAGTTTGAAACAAAGTATTTGCACCTGAGAGTTATTTTGGTTAGCTTAGTAATTATTTCTTTTCAAGACGTCAGATACTAGCTCATCTAATATGACAATTTGTCGAAAATTGCATTTTTCCTAACTATACAAACCTGAGGTCCTTTAACAATAGGAAGGTAACTAGCGGCAGCTGGGACGGTCGTAAGCTTCGAACAAGGGGAGAACGTAGTTAACTGCTTGTCCGATCGTGCGTGAAGAATCACTTTTGCTTTAGGCCCATGCAAAAAGTTGCAGAGTGAGGGGTGGCATGAGGTGGGACTCTATGTAAAGGACCTCAGGTTTGTATAGTTAGGAAAAATGCAATTTTCGACAAATTGTCATTTGTTCCGATACGTAATACAAACCCTCGGTCCTTTAACAATAGGAAGACTCACTTCTTGGTGGGAGGAATCTGAGTCTTTTTGGTGAACAGACTGGTGTTCGTCAACCCTGGAGTGCCTCCCTGGTCGTAAGAGCAAGGGAGGGATCCAAACCTCTGTCCGATTGATCGGGGTGTGCACCGCAGGATCAATGGTCAGACCTCTGGGCCAATGTACTAAGAGAGAGGCAAGCGTATCTCTTCGTACCAGCAAGCAAGAACTTGTTCCTGTTTGCAAGAGACAATCATAAAATGATGGGTTTGTCTCAATTTGGCATCCACTTCCTCCCCCTTGTTGGAGGAAGTGGTGGATATTTACTCCTATCCCTACTGAAAGGGATAGGATGGTGCTCTATTGAGTAGCTCACCTGCATCTCGTCCTTACCCAGCAAGGTGACGACCGTGTCCCTCTACCCAAAGGTAGAGGGAAGAAAAAGATGGGAAGAGGAAGCCAGTCACACTCTCATTCCTCATCCATTCTTACGGTCACACCAGGACTCGATGCTGTTCAGCCTGCGAGGGTCTGGGTTAAACTACACAACGTGTTGAGCAACCACCACGGTTCCCAAGGAAAAAGATCCAAGGAACTGTGGGCAATATCCTGAAGGTAGAAGGAGGTGCATGCGGTCGTTGGACCAGGCGCCTGCCTTCATTACCTGCGCCACGGAGAAGTTCTTTGCGGAACGCGAGAGGATGATGAAGAGGCGTCCACACTCATCCTGGGTGTCGAGTTTCTTCAGACAGCTCCGTCGCACCTTCACAGGACAAAGCAGCATAGCCTTCGTATCGGAGGCGGTGACGTCCCTTAGGGAGGGTATTGTGAAGGACTCGAACCAATCGTCAGTTACCGAAGGGTCTGAGTCTTCGCTACGAAGATCGGTACGAAATCGAGCGTCACAAATCCCCATCCCTTTCCCTTTGCTTGACTTCTAAGAGAAGTCATGCAGTTACCTAAGACGAAAGAAGGGAATAGTCGTATGACCTATCCCTCTTCTCGACTTTGGTTATATACAGTACTCATACTGACAAGCTATTAAGACGAAGTAATGATTGCTCTGGAACAACCAACCGAACTAAGTCCACAGCATAGTTCGTAACTGCACTCGGGCCGCTCTGACAGCTTGCCGACTGACTGGTTCGGAATCAGTAGAGGCAAGTTGTCCAAGCATCCGGGTAAGTCACGTGACCTTCGCCCTTTAAAGAGTTATGCTGAGAGACCAAACAAATAAAATATTTGTTAGTCACCGATGCCGGACGGCGCGGCGATGATTCTCTTAATGCATAAGCTCAAAAGGCGAAGTCAATTGCCTTCAAAAGACCGAGGTCCCGTATGATGGCAAGAAAATCTCATAGACGTTGAATCTCAGCTTAAGGAGAAACAACACTATGTGACGTTGAAGACGAAGGTAGGCAATGAATGCAACCTACGTCTTCCAGCTGAATCGAGAGAAGGAATCTCAAGATTCTAAACCTGTGCTTACAAATGACTGAAAACGCTAACCGCCATTTCATTGCTGTCCGTTGTGCAATGAAAGCGGGGCGTTCTTCAGTAATGAAACACAGGGGAGAGCCGCTTGAAGAACTGCTTCTCATGGGCTGAACGTTTGGAAGTAGAGCTGGCAGGTGTGGGAGTAGGCGATGTCTTTCAATACTCTGCTAATCCGGGGATGACAATGAACAATTGTACACCTCCGAATACAAGATATTTTGAGGACAAACTCAGATCCGCAAAAATCATTCGCATTATCGGGATACGATGCAGCAAGAGACTATTACAGAATTCTGTTACCGTGCGGTAAACAGAAAGATGAGAGTCGAATAGATATCTGTTTAAAATTCTCGCAATACCGAAGACGATGAATACTAGCGTTTCTCAGCAGTAGATGGTCATTCATGTATGCGAGAATCCCCGTTAATCAGAGACTTAAGTCCGTGATTGTTGGGCAGAGATACGGTTGTTATTCAATCAAAGCAGGTGAGAAAGACATAAACAACCGTCTACCTCAAAGCGGCAGCTGATACTGAAATGCCTCGGGCAATTCAATACGCAGTAGCTGTCGCTGACTCGTCATCCTGAGTTGCCAAGTAATCCTTTCCACGAAGGAATGCGTTCGGCTAGAACCACCGAGCATAAAAAAAAGATATGCTCGAGCAATTATATTTAAGCGAAACGAATTTCGGTAAATATAAAAAGCTTAAATGGTGGTGTTGTGACAACACACCATAAGTATATAAAATTGAAACTGGAAACTCCTGGGAGGTTGCAGGCAACCCGGGTTGCAGTTCAATTAAAATACTTTTCGTCTAAGTCACAATCCGTAGAATAACCAGGATATGCGCTACCCCTCGGACCATTCAACTGCTTAGCAGAATCATGTCGCGAGGGTTTAATATACGTAGTATATTTGTCGATTCTGAACAACGATCTCCATCCTAAATTCTTTCCTTCAAGAAAACAAAATAAGGATTGGAGATCGACCACCTTCGTTCTCTATTAAAGAGAGTGAAGGAGAAGTCTTCCTCGAAGGAAAGCTTCAATGGTGAACAGAATACTAAGACGATAGTTCCAGCCAAAATGACAATTTGTCGAAAATTGCATTTTTCCTAACTATACAAACCTGAGGTCCTTTAACAATAGGAAGGTAACTAGCGGCAGCTGGGACGGTCGTAAGCTTCGAACAAGGGGAGAACGGTAGTTAACTGCTTGTCCGATCGTGCGCGCGCCGCGCGCCCGGGCGGTGAAGAATCACTTTTGCTTTAGGCCCATGCAAAAAGTGCAGAGTGAGGGGTGGTATGAGGTGGGACTATATGTAAAGGACCTCAGGTTTGTATAGTTAGGAAAAATGCAATTTTCGACAAATTGTCATTTGTTCCGATACGTAATACAAACCCTCGGTCCTTTAACAATAGGAAGACTCACTTCTTGGTGGGTGGAATCTGAGTCTTTTTGGTGAACAGGATGGGTGTTCGTCCAACCTTGGAATTGCCTCCCTGGTCGTAAGAGCAAGGGAGGGATCCAAACCTTCTGTCCGATTGATCGGGGTGGTGGCACCGCAGGATCAATGGTCAGACCTCTGAGCCAAGTACTAGAGAGAGGCAAGCGTATCTCTTCGTACCAGCATTGCAAGAACTGTCCTGTACAGGAGCCAACATAAAGTTTATGGGTTTGTCTCAAGTAGGCATCCAACTCCTTCCCCTTGTTGAGGGAGTGGAGGATATTTGCTTCTATCCCTAACTAAAGGGATAGATTGGGGCTCGGTTGAGTAGCTTACCTGCATCGGATTCCTTTGCCAGCATGTGACGACCGTGACTCTGCCCACAGGTAGAGAGAGAGAAAGATGGAGAGAGAAGCCCAGTCGCACTCTCATTCAACCATTCATTCCTACAGTCACACCAGGAATCGATGCTGTTCTGCCTGCTCGGGTGCTGGGTAAGCCTTACACAACGTGTTGGAGCAGCCCACCACAGGTCCCAAGGGAAAAAGTATCCAAGGACTTGTGGGCAATATCCCGAAGTAGAAGGACGTGAAGGTAGTCTGGTTGGCCCAGACACCTGCCTTTCAGGACCTGCGCCACGGAGAATTTGTTCTTGCGGAACGCCAAAAGAGGGTCCAATACCTCTGACTTCGTGGGCTCTCGGTCGGAGCGTACGGATGTCGTCACTACCATCAGCCTCGTACGCTCTCCTGATCACCTCACGCAGCCAGAAAGAAAGCGGTGTTCTTGGATACTTCTTTCTTGGTAACCCCAGTGCTAACGAAGAGGCGTCGACACTCAGGCCCTGAGGTGTTCGAGTTTTCTTCAGATAGCGCCGTAGCGCCCTCACAGGACAAAGCAGCATCTCATCCGTATCGTGTCGGTGAAATCATTAGGGAGGGGGAGGTTGTGAAAGACTCGAACCTGTCGTCAGGGGATCGACGGATTCTGAGTCTTCGGCTACGAAATCGGGTGAAACTCGAGCGTCACAGATCCCCAGCCCCTGGAATGTTAACATTGAAGGACAGACCATGAAAGTTCCCCTACTCTCTTCGCCGATGCCAGGGCCAGCAAGAAGAGGGTCTTGAGGGTCAGATCCCTGTCTGACGACTCTCGGAGTGGCTCGAATGGTCTTCGATGTCAAACTCCTAAGGACGAGAGTCACATCCCACTCAGGGGGCCTGAGCTCCCTGGGTGGGCAAGACCTTTCGAAGCTCCCCTCATTAGCAAGGAGATCTCGAACGAGTTCGAGATGTCCAGTCCCTCAGTTTAGGACGAGTGCCAGTGCAGCTCTATATCCTTTAACTGTGGGGTTACTGAGAGGAGCTTCTCTCGGCGAAGAAATACGAGGAAATCCGCTACCTGCTGAAGAGTGGCTCTTGAGTAGGAGATAGACCCCGTCTACGACACCAACCACAGAAGACGGCCCACTTCCCCTGGTACACAGCTGCAGAGGACTGTCTGACGTGTCCAGCCATCTCTGTTGCTGCGCTGCTGAGAAAAAGCCTCTCGTTCGCAAGAGATGGTGGATAACAGCCAGCCGTATGAAGGTTGTAGGGATGGACTGCTCGGTGGTACCGCTCTAGTGTGGCTGGGCTAGAAGGTTGTGCCAGTGGGGCATCTCTCCGGCGGTTCTTCTGCAAGAAGAGACCAGCAGGTCGGATACCAAACGGCTTGAGGTCGTTGGGAGCCACCAGGATCATCCTGAGATTGGAGTGACCAGCGCTCGGCTGATCACTTCCGAATCAGACAAAAAAGGGAGGAAAGGCGTAGACGAAGAGGTTGTCCCAGGGGTGTTGAAGGCGGTCCTCTGCAGCTGCCCATGGGTACGGCACGGCTGAGCAAAAAACTTGAGTTTTTTTGTTGTGCCGGGTGGCGAACAGGTCATGGACCGGACGCCCCCCCACAGGTTGAAGAGCCTTTCCGCCACTTCGGGGTGTAGGGGACCACTCGGGGTCCCTATTTACCCTGATCCCGACGGCTGAGCTTGTCCGCTACTACATCCTCTTGCCTGGAATGTAGCGTGCTGACAACTCTATCGAGTGAGCCGTGGCCCCACTCGTGCACCTGCACAGTCAACTGGTGTAGCGGGAAGAGACACTAGGCCCCCCTGCTTGTTGACGCTTATGCATACTGTGGTGTTGCGCACAACAACACCACGAGTGTCCCATCAAGCGGTCTTGGAACTCCTTGGAGAGCGTTTAAAACCCGCCGCTTGAGTTCCAGGGACATTGATGTGAAGGTGCTTGTCGTGATGGTCCCACACTGCAGCCAGCAACTCCTCCAGGTGTGCGCCCCATCCCTCGGTCGATGCGTCTGAGAACAGCAGCATCTCCGGGGGGGGAGTGCCGGTAGGGGCACTCCTCTTAAGAGGTTCCTGTCGTAGAGCCACCAGGCTAGGTCCTGCCTCACTTCTCCGTGATGGACACGGGGCAGTAAGGTGGATCCCTTTACTGTGACCAACTCTCCCTTAGTCTCCATGGAGAGACGCAGGTGAGAGTCCTGTGAGGAACTAAACTTCTCGAGTGACGACAGGTGGCCGATCATGACTTTGCCATTTGCTGAGCTGCCTGTTCCTGCCGAGACAGGAACCGGCCGGCGCCTCCCTGAATTTGCTGATCCTCAAGTATGCGGGGCGGACTTGAGCTGCTACCGTATCGATCAGCATACCCAGGTACTTCATCTTCTGCTTGGGTTCGAGACGGACTCTCGTAGTTTATCACGATCCCCAGATCGCGACAAAACTTTAGAAGTCGATCCCTGTCCTGCAGCAACTGCGAGCGGGAGCTCGCCAGGACCAGCCAATCGTCGAGATACCTCAGAAGACGTATCCCGTGCGAATGGGCCCAAGCAGACACCAGCGTGAACACTCTCGTGAACACCTGTGGGGCGTAGAGACCGAAGCAAAGTGCCCTGATTGGTACACCGTCCCGTCGAAGATGAAGCGGAGGTACTTTCTGGAGGACTGATGGATGGGTATTTGAAAATACGCATCCCATCACGGTCCAATGAAAGCAATGAAGTCGTTCTCCCTGATGGAGTCCAGCACGGAACGTGCCGTCTCCATCTTGAACCGAGTTCTGGCGAACAAATCGGTTCAGGGGAGAGAGATCTATCACGGGCGCCAGCCCCCCGATGCCTTTTCCACTAAAGAAAAGGCGGCTGTTTTAAAAGCCCGGTGACCGATCCACTACGACTTCTACAGCTCGTTGGTCAGCATGGTCTTGATCTCCTGCCGAAAAGAGCGTCGTCCTTTGAGGATCCAGAACATATGCTCTGCAGATGGACCGGGTGGAGGTGAGGGGTGGCCGAGATTCGAAGGGTAGTAGATAATACCCTCCCGAAGGACGTCTAATATCCAGGTCTCGGCACCGTAGCGCTGCCAAGTTGCCCCAATGGCTCGCCAGGGGCATCCCCCCCACTTCGGCAGCTGGTGAGGGGGAACGCCGTCCCTAGCGTTTCCCACCTGCTTCGACTTCTTCCCAGCACCTCTCGGGGGGAAAGGAGGGCTGGGAGGAGGGCTGGTTACGGCCTCCTTTACCAGAAGTTGAAGCAGGAAGAGTCTTTCCTCGGGGCTTCGATGGAGCAGCCGTCTTAGCAGACGAAGGAAGCGCTAGCTAAACCTCTTAGGCTAGCCGCAGTTGTACGAGGTGCCCCGAGAAACTTCGTAACTGCCTGGTGAACCAGACGGTCACTGTCATCAGTGCGCCGGTCTTTCCACCGCAGCGTCCACCATTTCTCTCCGGGAAAGAGAGCGGAGGAACTCTTCATTGGTCCGTTACGGAGTCCATTTTACCGCCTCACGCCCGGCCCCCCTTTGGCTACTCGTGTAAGGACAGCGTCCCTACGACGGAGAACCAAGTTGGCCCACAGGTTTGCCGTCTGATGGCGAGGTAGGAGATGGCCCTACCTCCCAGACGGCACAGCTCTGAAGTCGGGGTCGTCTTCGAGGGCAGCGCCCCCGGCGTCGGCCAGCGACAATTGGATACTGTGAGGGACCACAGATCCAACCAAGAGACTTGCTGGAAAGCCGCCATAGCGGTCTAGCTTCCAGGCCAAGTGCTCCTGCTGCGAGAACCACAGGTTCTCGACAGGAGCTGCTGCAGGGACACACCGGGAGTTTAGCCTAGCTGCTCGGGTTAACCTGTTTCTTGGGGGCGGTATTGGATCCAAATGATGGCACGTGAAAAGAAAATTCCGCGTCGCTGCAGAGGAGGAGGAAGTAGCTTGGAAGACCGTCCTGACTTAAGTGAGTCCTCATCCTGAGACGAAATTCTCCACCTGGTCAAGGACTGAGTCTGCAAGCTCGATCGCGGCAGTCCACCGTCAATTTGGGTTCCTCTTCGGCCCCCAAAAGACTCGAGCCGGGACCGTGGGCTCAGATGGTGGTAGCGGCGATCCTTCCCCAGGTCGTTGTGCGACGAATCAGCGCAATAAACTCCTGGCAAAGTTCCTCTGGATCTCAGGAGTCACAGCGTCCTGAGGAGTAGGACCGTCCAGTCCCTCCAACAGGAGCAGCTCTCGAGACCCCTCCTCCCTTCAGAAGGAGGAACAGCAAACAGACCCTGACGGTCGCCTCCAACCACTTGCGCGTACGACCTGGCTGGTCCTAAGACCATGCCTGGTTCGTTGCGGCGTCGTGGGGCGGGATCGTGAGCGGCGCACCTCTCACGATCACTCCCTAGGTACCTCGCTCTTCCGGTGTAGCCCGAGGAAGAATTGAAGGTATAGGAGAGACAGACCTGACGCTCCCCCCCCGTTCGCTGGCAGGACCAGCGTACGTGGGGGGCTGTAGCCGATCACCAACCCGCGGTGGGGATCGAACTGCAGGCCTGGTCGTGCCGCTCACCTGTGGCGAGCGGCTCGACTGCACGTCGACCCCGCCGATCTCGTGCATCAGACGAGCTGCTGCTGGCCACCGTCTCCGTCCGGTCCCTGTGGGGCGGCGGTCAGGTGATCTGCAGAGCTCGCTTTCGCAGTGAGACGGTGTGAGCGTCCCCTCACGGCACGTCAAACGCTGGTACCAGCCGAAGCTGGTGCCGTTGGTCGAGGGGACCTCTTCCCAGCCTCAACCCTGGCCGGTCAGAGACCGTCACGTCAACCCGAGGGTACCGGTCTGGTCGCTACGAGAGCGGCCGCTGGCTGGCGAGCGTCACTTGCGCGACTCTCGACAGTCTTTCTGCTCCGTGCCTCTGTCGTGACGGTGAGCAAGCTCAGGCGTCTGACGTGGCTGCACGGTCGCCCGAGGAGACCGTACACTCGGACCTTCTCGCGAAACGAACGGAAGTCGAGCCGGGTACTGGCTTAGCAGCAGTGTACTAAGACCAGGCGGGGATGTAACCAGCAGTAGCCAGCACATCCTTGGTCCCCCGTCTTCTTTCTTTTCAGAAGAGGAGACGGGCCCCGTTCCCGAGGGAACAGGAGGACCAGCAGAAGCACCCCCCGTCACGCCAGAGCGAGACGGGCCCTTCGAAGGTCCCGCAGGAGCCTTCTTAGGGGGGGAGGAGGCAGCCTTCTTCTTCTTCGGCTTGGAAGCCTTAGAAGTCGAAGGGGAAGAGGCGGCAACAGACGACGAAGAAGACGATGAAGACGACGACGACATCTTCCTCTTCTTCTTCCTTTCTCTTCGTCAGCTCCCTCTCAGGACGGACGTAGGTCTTCCATACACGGAAAAGTCGGGCCAATTGCCGAAGCAACACGCCCCGACTGATCCTGTCGGAAAGACCTGAGACGGTGCAGCACCTCCATGACGAGACGCGAACGTGGGCAGGGGCAGGCACGGCAGGAGCGGCAGGGAACATCAACAGCAGGACCAGCACCATCAGGACCAGCACCAGCAGGACCAGCACCAGCAGGACCAGCAGCAGCAGGACCAGCACCAGCAGGACCAGCACCAGCAGCAACATCAACATGAGAGTCCCGCACCGCGCGCTTCGTAGGAGCGGCGCGAGGGGCTGGGCCAGCAACACTCGCTGCAGGTACGGCAGGTACGGCAGCATAGTCCGGCGTCACAGACCTCTCCATCTCAGCCAAACTCATCATTGGGACGGGCGGTAGATCCAGGGGCGAACTTTTGGGGCAGCGAAAGTCGGGAGTCGGCAGCACATAAAACCCAGGTGGCGGCGGCACGCCCCTCTTAGGTACAGCAGCGATCGGCATTTGAATTGATGCCGTTGGAGTCACCGACGCAATGTGTTGCGTATACACCACATGAGGAGGGGCGGCGTACGCTGGTGTTGACACAGTATTGGTCGTTGTTGTAACCACACCATGAGTTACCACTGCCGACCCCGCTAGCCGTTGAATCAAGCCCTGGATACTGGGGGCGCCCTGCAGTCCCAACGACGCCCACACCTGTCCAAGGTCGTCACTCACAGAAGGCACACCTGAGGGAGGAACAGTCGGGTCAGTTAGAGGGGCACCCTCGCGCTTGGGGGAGGACGAACCCCACCCAGAGCGGACGGAAGACCCCGAATACAATTGAACATCCGGGTATCGGGCACCCTCCTCCACACTCGACGGATCGAGTGAGGAGAAGGACTCCGAAACCCCCCCCGCAGGGGAAGGCGCAAATCGTGGGGGCTGAGCTGGAGGCAGGAAGGATGACGAGGTATCCGTAACCAAAGGAGTCGCTGGAGAGCTTTCCGACGACTCCTTGGTCGACCTACGCCTCTTCCTACCCTCGTACAGCACCCACTGCGCCTCGGACCAATTTACACAGACATTACATGGTTCGGTTCGGGAGCATTCTCGCCCCCGACACCGAAAACATAACTCATGAGGATCAATATCTGGGTAAGAGCGGAATCCGCCGCATTTACGCCCCTCCAGCCCGGGACACACTCTACGGGCAGCTGGTGGGCGCGGCGAAAGCTCTTCTTGATCCATGATTAAATAATTCACTTCACTCAATGAAAAATGAAAAAAAGAGTACTTACAATTTCATTCAAGACCACAAACAAACCAGTCAGAAGAAATTGTAACATCCAAAGCACACGACGAAATAGCGGGCAGAGCGATGACGAACACGTCCTGTCACACCACGGCCGAAAGCAAAAGTGATTCTTCACCGCCCGGGCGCGCGGCGCGCGCACGATCGGACAAGCAGTTAACTACCGTTCTCCCCTTGTTCGAAGCTTACGACCGTCCCAGCTGCCGCTAGTTACCTTCCTATTGTTAAAGGACCGAGGGTTTGTATTACGTATCGGAACAACTGGATATTCCCGTCCGTTCTTCTCTATTCCAGGTTGGTCGCCTACTGTGAGATAGTCTTCTTTCAGCAGCAGTCTTCTTCCTAATGCTAGAAATTCCAGGAATTCGAGCATAGGCGAGGTTCCCGATTATCGTGTAACATATCGGGGATTCTCGTCTCGCTCACTTTGGACCGTGGTCTCGCCTAAGTGTTTGGAGATCGTAAGAAACTCTAACACTCTGAATGCGCTAGAAATTCCGTAGAATTAGAATTCTAAGCAGTCTGCGAAACCCCCACCGAATTCGTCAAACGATATCGGCTGGTGGTCCTCTCGATTCCCGTAGAAATCGAGAATGGGGCAGGATCCCTCCTCAACGACCGGGGCTTACGTCAGGTAGGACCCGAAGGTCCCCCCTGGTAGCGCAGTCCCCACAGTGGGATTCCTACAGAGAAATCTCTGTAGGATCCTTCCCCTTTCCCTCGTAGCCGTAAGGAGAGAGGGAATGGGGGAGGAATTGGATACTCGCTCGCCTTCCCAGTGGAACTAGCAGTTGGAGAAGAGTAGGAACAGCCATCGCCTTGCGGCGATGGCCTCTCAGAGTCTGGGAAAAGTATCGTCAGGAGAAAAACGTTTTCCGAGGAGGGTTACGAACTCTCACTGTAGGTAAGGGTCTGCCGCCACTGTGAACGTCGTCTGGGTGGGGCTGATCGACACCTGACAGGAGAGAGCCGATACCGTCCTCCGACTCATTCCAGTCCTCGTCGAGGTCGAAACCTCTCAGGAGGACCGAAGGAGTATTTAAATACGGTGTCCGAAGACACGTAGAAACGCCGCTGTCGCAGTAGAAGAGGTGGAAGTAGCTTGATCGACCGGCCAGAACTGAGAGAGCCTTCTTGTCCGGAGACGAGAGACTCTGGTTCAAGACAGAATCGGCAAGCTGCGATCGCGGCATACCCACCTTCGGTTTGGGTTCCCTCTCGGGCCCCAAAACGACTCGAGCAGAGACATGGGCTCTGCTGGTGGGAGCGGCGATCCTTCCCCCCGGTCGTTGTGCTGACGAATCAGTGCAATAACCTGGGTAAAGTTACTCTGAATCTCGGAAGTTACAGCGTCTTGAGGAGTAGGACCGTCCAGTCCCTCCAACAAGAGCAGCTCCGGACCCTCCTCCTTCAGAAGAAGGACCAGCAACAGATCCCTGACGGTTGCCTCCAATCACTTGCGCGTACGTCCTGGTTGGTCCTAAGACCAACCTGGCACGTGCGGCGTCGTGAGCGGCGCATCTCTCACGATCACTCCTATATACCTCGCTCTTCCTGGCGTATGCCGAGGAAGTTGAAGGTATCGGAGAGACAAGAACTGAAACGTACGCTACCCCCTCTCCCCCTGACGGTCACCTCCAATCACTTGCGCGTACGTCCTGGTTAGTCCTAAGACCATACGTGGCACGTGCGGCGTCGTGACGGGATCGTGAGCGGCGCACCTCTCACGATCACTCCTAGCTACCTCGCTCTTCCCGGTGTAGCCCGAGGAAGTTGAGGGTAGTGGAGAGACAGACCTGACGCTCCCCCCCCGCTCGCTGGCAGGACCAGCGTACGTGGGGGGCTGCAGCCGATCACCAACCCGCGGTGGGGATCGATCTGCAGGCCTGGCCGTGCCGCTCACCTGTGGCGAGCGGCTCGACTGAGCACGTCGACCCCGGTCCCGTGCGTCAGACGAGCTGCTGCTGGTCACCGTATCCGCCCGGTCCCTGTGGGAGCGCGGTTCAGGTGACCTGCAGAGCTCGCTTTCGCCGTGAGACCGAAGTGAGCGTCCTCGCGGCACGTCAAACCGCTGGTACCAGCCGAGGCTGGTACGTCAGTCGAGGGGCCTGGGGGACCTCTTCCCAGCCTCAAACCCGTGGCGGTCAGAGACCGTCACGTCCACGATCGGTACCGGCTGGGTTCGCTGCGAGAGCGGCCGCGGCCTGGCTGAGAGTCACTGAGCGGCTCTCGACAGTCTTCTGCTCCGTGCCTCGGTCATGACGCTGAGCGAACTCAGGCGTCTTAACTTTGGCTGCACGGTCACCCGAAGGAGATCGTACACTCGGAACTTCTCGCGGACGAGAAACCGAGCCGGTACCTTGGCTTAGCAGCAGAGCTGCCAAGACCAGGCGAGGGTTGTACCAGCGGTAGCCAGCACACCCTTGGTCCCCGTCTTCTTCTTCTTCTCAGAAGGGGAGACGGGCCCCGTTCCCGAAGGAACCAGGAGGACCAGCAGAAGAACCCCCCCGTCACACCGGAATGTGACGAGCCCTTCGAAGTTCCCGAAGGAGTCTTCTTAGGGGGAATAACAAAACCCGGTTACCAGCTGGTCGCTGCGAGAGCGGCCGCTGGCCTGGCGAGAGTCACCTGAGCGGTTCTCGCCAGCCTTCTGCTCCGTGCCGTGGTCTTGGCGCCGAGCGAACTCTGGCGCCGAAACTTTGGCTGAACGGTCTCCCGAGGGAGAGCGTACACTCGGGATCTCCTGCGAACGAGAGACCGAGCCGGAACCTGGGCGTAGCGGCATCGCCGCTAGCACCAGGCGAGGAAGTACCAGAGCTAACCGATACTCCTCTGGTCCCCGTCTATCTCTTCCTTACGGAAGGGAGACGGGCCCCCGCTCCCGAAGGAGCAGGAGGACCAGCAGAAGGACCCCCCGTCCCACCGAGGTGGGACGGGCCCTTAGAAGTTCCCGAAGGAGACTTCTTAGGGGGGGGGAGGCAGCCTTCTTCTTCTTCGGCTTATGGGCCTTAGAAGTCGAAGGGGAAGAGGCAGCAAAACAGACGAAGACAAGAGACATGACACCTTCCTCTTCTTCGTCAGCTCACGCAGGACAGTCGTCAGGTCCTCCATCCAGGCCGGAGTCGGGCCTATTGCCGAAGCAACACGGCCCGACTGCACCTGTCCGGAAGGACCTGGGACTGGGGAAGACACACCATGGGCAGGACCAGCATGGACAGGCGCAGGAACCAGGAGCGACAGGAACGTCAACCAGCTCAGGAGCGGCAGGAACAGCGGCAGCGGTAAACACAGAAGGGACAGCCAAGCCAGTAGCGGGAACCACATCAGCGACAGGTACGGCAGGCCCAGCCATCGCCTCGTAGAATCATCGGCAGCCAGCGTGGTACTGGCGGCCGGTCCAGGGGCGAGCTGCTGGAACAGCGGAAGTCTGGGGCAGGCAACACGAAGAAAACACAGGCGGCGGCGGCATACCCCTCCTCGGTACGGCGGCGACCGGCCCTAGAAGCGGCAGACGGCGTCACCGACACAGCTGGGGAGTGTAGACCAGCGGGGGGGAAGCAGCATAAGCGGCCGTGAAGGTTGTAGTGGAGACCACTCCAAGGTCACCGCCCCAGACCTCGCTAGACTCTGCAGCGGATCGTGGATGCTAGGCACGCCCTGCAGCCGCAGTGGTCCATACCTGTCCAAGGTCGTCTCCCACGGCTGTAGCACCTGCGTAGCACAGACAGATTAGTAAGAGGGGTTCCCTCACACCACGGGGGGGGAGACATGCCCCACCCCGAACGGAAGGAAGACCCCAAAAACAAAATACGAGGAAGCTGAGCGGGGGGGGTCAGGAAAGAAGACGAAGAATCGGATACCAAGGGAGTCGCGGGAGAGCTTTCCGACGACTTCCTGGCAGACCTTCGCTTCCCCTACCCCCGCACAGCAGTGAAAAGTAATATGAAAATGAAACAGAATACTGCACTTGCGATTCACTTCATAGAACTTAAAGAGGGAAAAATCAATTCCCGGTAAGAGCGGGAAACTTGATCCATAATAATATGATGCTATCATAAATATATATGAAAAGTGAACAATACTGCACTTGCTATTTTTCACTTTCACAGCAATAAATCGTAAGGATTAATTCCCGGTAAGAGCGGAAATTGATCCAAAATTAAATTTGATGCAATTAATAAATGAAAATGAAAAGAAAACTGCATTGCGAATCCACTTTCATTGCATTCTATTCATACAAAATAAGAGGCTCTTGCCGAGCGCAATCAAGCTCTCGGCAACGAACGCACAGGGCAAAAATATAATGAAAAAGAGTACTTACATCTTTCAATTACACACTTTCGCCCAAAACACTGACTCGGCGCGAGTGCGCCCTGCCCTCTTCACCAAGACATAATTCAAGGGTTCAATTCATGAAAAGAGCGGAAATCGCCGTCTCTACGGCGATAGCTCCATGTTGATTCATAATTAAGTAATGAAAATGAAAAACAGTGTACTTACAGTTTCATTTCAATAAAAGTCAAACCAAAACAATTAGTAGAAAACACAATATAAACAAAGCATACGACGATGAAGCGGGCAGAGAGCGATGACGAACACGGTCCTTCACACCCGCGGCCGAAAGCAAAAGTGATTCTTCACCTCTCGGGCGCTCGGGCGCGCGCACGATCGGACAAGCAGTTAACTACCGTTCTCCCCTTGTTCGAAGCTTACGACGTCCCAGCTGCCGCTAGTTACCGTTCCTATTGTTAAAGGACCGAGGGTTTGTATTACGTATCGGAACAAATTGCTTTTGTTCAGAAGGTTGTAAGACTAGACTGAAAAAATTGACTCTGACTCTTACACAAAGTGTTCAATGTAGAGAACAGGAGTGAAGTAAAGACAATATTTGCCCTGAGTGTCAAGGTTGGGAAGACTGAAATCTCACAGTGAAAAACTTGATAGGGACAGAATGAGAGAAGAATGCCTAAAACCAGGTGACCACTCGGAACCCAGGCAAGAGCCTGAAACTAGTGAGTGCCTGAAACTAGGGGAGCGCTGGCACAGCGCCTGCCTGGAGAACTCGGCACTCTCCTGGAAGGGAGAGTCTCCAAAAGAATACCAAACCCTCTTGCAAAGGAAAACCACAGAATATCCAGGATAGGGATCACTAGGAGTACTTGGCCTTCAGTAAGGCCTATGAGATAAGAATCAGATATCGAGTAAATGCACTTATACCTAGCATATGTACCTCCTGCCTACGTGAACTTTGCTAGAGTTTGCTGCGCTTATCCTTTGGCAACCGAGTGCCAACCAATATGAGACACACACCAGGTTAGCTAAAGGAAGAAGACAACAGGCACAAAAAGCTTCCACTCTCGGATAGTCAACTGAAAACTAAATCTAGTTCCGTACCCTCTTACCTTACAGACTTGAAACCATTTATCTTGATCTTTTTTGGATAACATCTTAAATAATGACAAAAACCAAGGTAATCGAAACTGCAAAATAAAGAATGCAATGTAATATTTAACAATCACAATCATCACCACACCCATTATGTTCTCACGGGCTAACAACAGAGAAAAACTGTATGGTAAACAATCGACGCTTGAATTACCTACACAAATGGGATGGTTAATACTAAATCCTCTCAATATTTTAGTTTTTAGACTCAATCGTCCTCCCACCCAATGCAGGAATTACAGCTATCATAATAGAGAGGTAAGATTGGTATTTCTAAGTAACATCTCCACATGGACTGCAAGGAACAGTCCCACAAATAAGAAAGCCACTAGGGATTAGGGAGTCAAATGTATTTTGCCATGTTTAGTACTATCCCCTGGGGGTTAATTACAGTCGGCTAACAAAAAATAAAAGTAAATTCTTAATAAGTAACCAAAATACCACTGAAAAGTCAATTTCCGAAGAAATACCCAACATGGAGCAATTACTTAGATCTACTATGAGATTAATTTCAAAGATAAAATATAGGCCAAAGGCCAAGCTGGGACCTATGAAGTTATTCAGTACTGAAATGGAAAGTGACAGTAAAAAGATTGATAAAGTGTATCAGGAGGATGCCCTTGCAGTTGCACTATGATACAACTGTTAGGAAAGGGGGGAAAGTAAGATGGTTGAAAGATAATATGAATAGAGGTACAGTAAAAGAAATGAAAAGGGTTGCATCTCCTGGGGGTTGAAAGGACACTGCAAAGAACCTTAAAAGTAATGCCTACAGAGCACCATGTGACGTGCACCTCCAGCAATACCCCTCTATGGAGTAGATCAGGTTAGGCTGGGAATTGGCTAGCCTATACAGAGGGTGAAGCCTCCTCTGGGGCAAATAGGAGATGGCTTCCTGGATTGTGTTAAAATGGGAAATAGCGATTAGATTCAGGTGCATTTCCATATTTCCCTCAGTGTTTTATGACACACTACTTCTGTTAAGGGGTTGTTTGCATATCTGTGGCAAGCGGTTACAGCTCCCAAATTAAGACTCCAGATGACAAGTTCCATCGAATAAAAGTTGTTCAGCATGGTGAAATCTACCCAAATAGTCACTTACCTCATCATGTAACACCAATATACCATCCAACAATTTTTTCAATGGAACGTAACTTTTTCTAAGTACTACTCAGTTGATATTAACATTGGCACATAAAATGCAATATAGTACCTAATGATGCCTTTCTGACAAAAATGAAAGTTGCATTCAATCGAATAATACCTACAAAATGACAATTTGTCTAAAATTGCATTTTTCCTAACTATACAAACCTGAGGTCCTTTTTACAATAGGAAGGTACTAGCGGCAGTGGATAGGTCGTAAGCTTTCGAACAAGGGGTGTTCGGTAGTTAACTGCTTGTCCGACAGGCGCAGCGCGCGCGACTGGGGAGGTAAACAAATCACTTTTGCTTTTGGCCCAAGCAAAAACTGCAGAGTGAGGGGTGGCATGAGGTGGGGCTATGTGTAAAGGACCTCAGGTTTGTATAGTTAGGAAAAATGCAATTTTAGACAAATTGTCATTTGTCCGACACGGCATACAAACCTTCGGTCCTTTTACAATAGGAAGACTCACTTCTTGGTGGGTGGAATCTGAGTCTTTTGTGAACAGACTGGTGTTCGCCCAACCTTGGAAGCCTCCCTGGTCGTAAGAGCGAGGGAGGGATCCAAGCCTCTGTCCGATTGATCGGGGTGTGCACCGCAGGATCAATGGTCAGACCTCTGGACCGAGTACTAAGAGAGAGGCAAGCGTATCTCTTCGTACAGCAATGTAAGAACTTGTTCCTGTACAGGAGCAAAGTTAAAGTCATGGTTTTGACTCTTGTAGGCATCCACTTCCCCCCTTGTAGAAGGAAGTGGTGGATATTCTGCTCCCATCCCTCGTGAAAGGGATAGGATGGGGCTCGTGTCATATAGCTCACCGGCATCTCGTCCTTATCCAGCAGGGTGATGACCGTATCCCTCTACCCACAGGTAGAGGGGAAGAAAAGATAGAAGAGAAGCCAGTCACTTTCTCATCACTATCTATTCATACAGTCACACCAGGACGATGCTGTTCAGCCTGCTAGGGTCTGGGTTAGCTAGACGACGTGTTGAGCAGCCACCACAGGTCCTAAGGAAACCGATCCAAGGACCTATGGGCAATATCCAAGAGGTATAAGGAAGTTGCCGGTGGTCTGGTTGTACCAGACCCCACCTTCCATACCTGCGCCACGGAGAAGTTCTTACGAAACGCCAACGAGGGGCCAACACTTCTGACTTCGTGAGTTCTCGGACGGGACGTACGGATGTCGTCACTGCCATCAGCCTCCTACGCCCTCCTGAAGACCTCACGCAGCCAGGACGAAAGAGTGTTCTTGATACTTCTTTCTTGTTGACCCTTGCTAACGGAGAGGCGTCGACACTCAGGCCCGAGGTGTGTCGAGTTCTCTTCAGATAGCGACGTAGCGTCCTCCCAGGACAAAGCAGCATCTCATCCGCATCATTATCTGCATGACGCTCCCGTACTCTCTTCGCCGATGCCAGGTCCAGCAAGACGAGGGTCATTTGATTTCCCTGGGTTGGCAAGACCTTTGGAAAGCTGCTCCTAAGCAAGGAGATCTCGAACGAGTTCGAGATGTCCAATCCCGTCAGTTTCAGGAGAGAGCGACAAGGCGGCTCTGTATCCTTGGACTGTGGGAACTTAGAGGAGCTTCCTCGGCGAAGAAAAAACGAGGAAATCCGCTACCTGCTGAAGATTGGCTCTGAGAAGAGATAGGCCCCGTCTACGACACCAACCACCGAAGACGGCCGACTTTCCCCTGTACACAGCTGCAGAGGACTGACGGACGTTTCCAGCCATCTCTGTTGCTGCGCTAACGAAAAAAAAAGCTTCTCGTACGCAAGAGAAGGTGGGATAACAGCCAGCCGTGAAGACGTAGGACTGGACTGCCTCGGTGGTGGGTACCGCTCGACGTGTGGTGGCCGAGAAGGTTGTGCCAATGGGGAATCTCTCTCGGTTCTCTTGCGAGAAGAGCCAGCAGGTCCGGATACCAAATGGCCTGTGGCCATTTGGAAGCCATCAGGATCATCCTGAGATTCGGGATGACCAGTGCTCGACTGATCACCTTGTGAATCAGGCTGAACGGGGGAAAGGCATAGGCGAAGAGGTTGTCCCACGGGTGTTGAAGAGCGTCCTCTGCAGCTGCCCATGGATGGACCGGCACGGCCGAGAAGAACACCTGGAGCTTCCTGATGTGCCGGATGGCGAACAGATCCTCGACTGGTCGACCCACAGGTCGAAGAGCCTTTCCGCCACGTCCTGGTGTAGAGACCATTCGGTCCTTATCACCTGATCCCGACGGCTGAGCGTGTCTGCTACTACATTCCTTCCCTGGATGTAGCGTGCCGACAGCTCTATTGAGTGTGCCTCGGCCCACTCGTGCACCTGCCGAGTCAAACTGATACAACGGGAGAGACACTAGGCCCCCCCCGGGACCCCCCCTGTTTGTTGACGTAAGCCACCACCGTGGTGTTGTCATACATCAACACCACTGAGTGTCCCATCAAGCGGTCCTGGAACTCTTGGAGAGCGAGGAACGCTGCCTTTAGTTCCAGTACATTGATGTGAAGGTGCTTGTCGTTCTCGTACCACACTCCTGAAGTCCGCAACTCTTCTTCCAGGTGTGCACCCCATCCCTCGGTCGATGCGTCTGAGAGCAGCTGCATGTCCGGGGGAGAGTACCCAGGAGGCACTCTCTTAAGGGGTTACTGTCGTCCAGTCACCTGGCTAGGTCCTGCCTCACCTCCTGTGATCATGGACCATGGAAGGCTCGGGGGATCCGTCGCCTGTGACCAACTCTCCTTTGGTCTCCCTCCCGAAGAGACCGCAGGTGAAGACGCCCGTTATTGGGACTGGCTTCCCGAGTGACGGACAGGTGTCCGATCACGACTTGCCATTGCTGAGCTACCTGTTCCTGCCGAGACAGGACAATGGTTGGCTGCCTCCCTGAATCTGCTACCGTGTCGATCAGCATACCCAGGTACTTCATCCTCTGCTTGTGCTCGAGATCGGACTTTTCGAAGTTCAGAACGATCCCCACCAGATCGCGACAGAACTCGAGCAGTCGATCCCTGTCCTGTAGCCACTGCGAGCGGGAGCTCGCCAGGACTAACCAATCGTCGAGATACCTCATCAGACGTATCCCGTGCGAATGGGCCCAAGCAGACACCAAAGTGAACACTCGCGTGAACCACCTGTGGGGCGGTTGAGAGACGAAGCAACGTGGCCTGAAAACTGGTACACCGTCCCGTCGAGGATGAAGCGGAGGTACTTCCTGGAGGACTGATGGATGGGTATTTGTAGATCCGCATCCTTCAAGTCCACTGCAAGCATGAAATCGTTCTCCCTGATAGAGTCGAGC
Source organism: Macrobrachium nipponense (assembly GCF_015104395.2). Taxonomy (NCBI): domain Eukaryota; kingdom Metazoa; phylum Arthropoda; class Malacostraca; order Decapoda; family Palaemonidae; genus Macrobrachium; species Macrobrachium nipponense. The sequence goes on along the minus strand of NC_087208.1, from coordinate 3,784,346 downwards.
ACTGAGCGTGCCGTCTCCATCGTGAACCGGGTCTGGCGAACCAACCGGTTCGGGGAAGAGAGATCTATCACTGGGCGCCAGCCTATTGTAGACTTTTCCACCAGGAAGAGTCGGCTGTAAAGCCCGGTGATTGATCCGTACCGATTTCTACAGCTCTCTTGCTCAGCATGGTCTTGATCTCCTGTCTCCATGCTACGTCCTTCGATGCCCCTGGAAACGTACGCCTGCTGTTGGACCGGGTCCCATGGCTGGCAGGATCCCTCCTCAATGACCGGGGGCTTACGTCAGGTAGGACCCGAAGGTCCCCCCGGTTAGCGCAGCCCCTAACGTGGGTGGGATCTTACAGAGAAATCTCTGTAGGATCCCTCCCCTTTCCCCTCGTAGTTGCCGTAAGGAGAGAGGGAATGGGGGAGGAAGGAATGGATACTCGCTCCGCCTTCCCAGTGGAACTAGCAGTTGGAGAAGAGCAGGAGCAGCCATCGCCTTGCGGCGATGGCCTCTCAGAGTCTGGGAAAACGTATCGTCAGGAGAAAACGTTTTCCCGAGGAGGGTTACGAACTCTCACTGTAGGTAAGGGTCTGCCGCCACTGTGAACGTCGTCTGGGTGGGGCTGATCGACACCTGACAGGAGCGAGCCGATACCGCTCCGACTCATTCCAGTCCTCGTCGAGGTCGAAACCTCAGGAGGACCGAAGGGATATATAAATCGATGTCGAAGACACGTAGAAACGCCTCTGTCGCAGTAGAGGTGTGAAGGAGCTTGTTCGACCGTCCAGAACCGAGAGAGCCTCCTTGTCCGGAGACGAGAGACTACCTGGCTCCACCCAGTCGGCAAGCTCCGATCGCGGCAGACCCACCGTCGATTTGGATTCCCTCTCGGCCCCAAAACGACTCGAGCCGAGACGTGGCTCTGCTGGTGGGAGCGGCGATCCTTCCCCGAGGTCATTGTGCTGACGAATCAGCGCCGTAACCTCGGCAAAGTTCCTCTGGATCTCGGAAGTCACAGCATCTTGCAGACCGTAAGGGACCGTTAAGCCCTTCGAACAAGAGCATATTCCGAGAACCCTCCTCCTAAGAAGGGGGTGGAACGAGCGACAGCCCTCTCGGTCTTCCCCCATCCACTTGCGCATACGTCCTGGCCGGTCCAAGAACCGTGCCTGGCACGTAGGGCGTCGTGGTGGGATCATGAGGGGCGCACCCCACCCTCACGATCACTCCTCAATACCTCGCCCTCCTCCCGGTGTAACCCGAGGAGGTTGAAGGTTACGGGAGAGGCAGGACCTGACGCTCCCTCCGTCGCGCTCGCTGGCACGACCAGCAGGCTTGGAGGCTGCAGGCGATCGTCAACCCGCGGTGACGATCGAGCTGCAGGCCTGGTCGAACCGTCTCGCTGTGGAGAACGGCTGGACTGAGCACAGCTGCACTGATCTCGAGTGTCAGAAGAGCTGGTGCTGGTTGCCGTACCCGATCGCTCTCTGTGAGAGCGACGGTCAGGCGACCTGCAGGCTCCACTGTCGCAGTGAGACCGGTGCTTGTGTCCTCACGGCACGTCACGTCGCTGGTTCCACCGGCCGTGGCTGGCACCGGCGAACGGGAGGACCTCTTCCCAGCCTCCAGCCCGGTGTCGGTCGTGGAACCGTCACGTCCCCGGGTAGCCAGCTGTTCACCGCGAGAGTGAGAGCTGGTCTGGTGAGAGTCGCATGAGCGGCTGTCACCAGTCTTCCGCCCCGTGCCGTGAACCTGACGCTGAGCGGACTCAGAGGTCTGGTTCCTGGCTGCACGGTCGCTGGTAGGCGACCGTACACTCGGTACCGGTCCCCTGCGAACGGGAGGCCGAGACGGACCCTGATGCAGTGGCAGAACCACTGACACCAGGCGAGGAAGTACCGGTGTTAGCCGGTACCCCTCTGGTCCCTCCCCGTAGTCTTCTTCCTTGCGGAAGAAGAGACGGGCCCCGCTCCCGAAGAGCGGAGGAGGACCAGCGGAATGAACCCTCCCGTCCCACCGAGGTGAGACGGGTCCCCGAGAAGCTCCCGAGGAAGCTTCTTAGGAGGGAGGAGGCGACCTTCTTCTTCCGCTCGTGAAAGCTTAGAAGTCGAAGGGGAAGAGGCGGCGGCGACGACGATGAAGAAGATGAAGACGACGACCACGACACCTTCCTTCCTCTTCTTCGTCAGCTTCCTCAGGACAGACGTAAGATCTGCTATCCAGGGCGGAGCCGGGGCTGCTGTAGCGAAGCTACAGGGCCCGGACGCACCTGTACAGACAGACCAAAGTCTGGGGTAGTACCACACGAACAGGGACGACATCAGCAGGTATGGGCATCTCAGGAACAGCAGTCACGGCCAGCACATCATCGGTAGGGACAGCCAGACAGCAACGGCAGGAAGAGCGCAGCCAACGCAGGCAACTCGGTAGGCGGACACCGGCAGGAATAGCAGGCAGCCAGCACATCGGCGGTCGCAGCAGCACCGGAAAACACAGGGTAAGTGGAGCAGCAGCCACAACAATCTGGTACCGGCGGAGGTCCAGGGGCGAGTTCTAGGGCAGCGAAGTGTGGTCGCTGCAGCGCGGCAACCACGAGCGGCGGCGGCACGCCCCCCTCTCTGGTACGGCGAACGGCACTTCACAGCGGCTGTAGGCAAGACTGTTACCACGTGAGTCGAGTACACCAGGTGAGGAGGACGTCGTCACCTGGTTGCGTGGTCACCACTCCATGGGTGACCGCAGTAGCCCATACATAGAACCGCAGCCCCTGGACACCAGCACGCTCTGCAATTGGAAGGACGCCCATACCTCACCAAGGTCCACTCCTCGTGGAGTAGCACCTGCGGAAATAATAGTAGTAGCGATTAATGGGGGGGAAATCCCCTCGTGCGGGGGTTTGATCCCTCCCGAACGAGTGGAAGACCCCTAATACAATTGTACATCGGCACCGAGCGCCCTCCCCCCCCCCGCGCTCGACGGATCGGGCGAGGAGAAGAACGCCGATAACCTCCCCCCCCCCCTAAGGGGAAGAGCCATCTGTGGGAACTGAGCGGGGGGGGGTCTCGTTCCCCACCACGCACAGTACCCATGTACCCAACAACAAAATAAGAGCCCTAGCTATCGTGCCATCGGCACGAATACAAGGCATAAGGATCAATTCCCTGACTGAGCGGAACTTGAACCAAATAAATATTGATGCAAACTCAATAATAAGGAACAAAATGAAAATTCCCACTTCACAAAGCAATAAGGGCTCGGAATCGAGCGCAATTCGCGCCCCCTCGGCACCGAGCGCAAGGGTGAAAGGTTTCATTCCTTACCTTTATGGATCAAGGTTTCTGGAAACCTTGATCCATAATGAATTGGATGCAATCAAGAAATTATATGAAAATGAAAAGACTACTGCGCTTGCGATTTCACTTCATATAAATAAAAAAGGGGTAAGGATCAATTCCCGTGAATAGCGGAAACATTGATCCCAGTCAACAATGCAATCTCAATAAAAAAATGAAAATGAAAAAGAACTGCACTTGCGATTTCACTTCATTCAAAAATACAAAGGGGGAAGGATCAATCTCCGGGTAAGCTCGGAAACTGATCCAAATTGAGTATTGCTACAATAAAAATAATATATGAAAATGAAAAAGAATACTGTACTTGCGATTCCACCTTCATACTGAATAAGTTTTCGTGTCGAGCGCATTCGCTCGGCAACGGGCATACAGTCAAAAAATATAAATGAAAAGAGCACTTACTTACGATTTTCATCTAACATTTCCAAACCCAATATACGCGGCGGAGCGAGCGCTCCCGCCCTCGGCCACCGAGCATCGAGGATCATTCTGGGAAAATGAATTCCCGCAATTACGCCCTTCAGTCCCGGCACTCGGGTAATCGGAGGGCGTTGTGAACCAAGATCCTTTAATTCACAATTGAATTCAATGAAATGATTGTACTTACAATTCAGTTTCACTAGATACATAGAAAAAGAAAAACACAATCATGCGAAAGCAAACGACGATGAAGCGGGCAGAGAGCGATGATACACGTCCACACGCCAGCAGGCCGAAAGCAAAAGTGATTGTTTACCTCCCAGTCGCGCGCGCGCGCCTGTCGGACAAGCAGTTAACTACCGAACCCCTTGTTCGAAAGCTTACGACCTATCAGCTGCCGCTAGTACCTTCCTATTGTAAAGGACCGAAGGTTTGTATGCCGTGTCGGAACAAATAAGGGGCTTAGTAATAGTTATAAATACCCAAAATGGGTAAATGACTGAATGGCGACATAGCGGCCACCTCTCTCCGAACACAGTCACATCCCAGAAAAGCGCTTGAATTAGGGGAAACAACCGACTGGAATAGCTGATCCAGTTTTCATCGCGTGTGGATCCACCCTCCAAAAAAGTACTTTAACACGTCCTGACACCAGAGATGGGCACCAGTCACGAGTCATCGGTGGTGAGAGCAACACCTTGAGACCTCTACTATCCTTTCGAAGTAAGTACTTTCTTAAGTACTTTCTCCAAAGTTAGAAATTAAGGTCATATTTTAAGATTAAACAGAGGTTAATGAAAGTCTAGCCATGCGCAGTGCAAACATACCTCCATGACGCTTTCGAAATTTTTACTTATAACACCAAAAATGTAGAAGATTGACGCTATCTCGAAGTTTGTGGAGTCACTTGTGTCAATAAACTTTCCATTCCATGCGCTAAATCCGCACAACACTTGTACCCATAGACGCTGGGGCACTTTCTTAACAACAATCGTCAACACTGACACCAACCGTGGCAAATCCAAGGAACTAAGATGTTTTGGTAGAAAGAAGAAGCGTGCACTAAATAATCATTTAAATAAATAGTTAAACAGCAGTATAAGGTCATGAATTATATAAATTTTTTTACATATTCATGATTATTAATTTGAAAATATTCGTTGTTGAAAAAGTAACTCAAATATCAACAGTTATGCTTGTGAATAGTACCTACGGCGTTCTTCGTGCTCTTCAATTGTTTATCAGTGTTGCCAAACTGGGTATAAGACTTACACAAAACCGGGGGAAATAAGTGAAATTAGCGTATCTATTTGTAGTATATATACATATTAGAGCAATTTTATCATTATTGCATTACTATGACTATAGAATTCATGGAAACAGTTTGTAAATGCATCGGCATACGTGTGAAGTTCCATTGGATTGGCAACAACAAGTCATTCTGCCTTCGTCTGCTCGTATGTACGTACTTCAGAAATATCTGTAATTTTTCGGGGTTAATTTGGTTACAAAAAAGGGATAATAGACATGAATTAAATAAACATTTTGAAGTAACAAAGTAAAGTTAAACTAAATAATGAGTAAAGGAAACAATTAAGGGAATAAAGCTTTGCACCTCACAAACCGTGTACTCGTGTGCTGCCCGTAACTGTGTTTGTGGAGTGATCGCTTAGGAACCGGGAACAGCAACGTAGTTCAAGTGCAATTTGGAGTGAATTAAGACCAAAACATGTCTAATTACAATCAAATAAGCACTGTGGAGTTTCAGTTGCGATGGCAGTAAGGATAAAACCACCGATTACAAGGTAAAAATGAATTTCAGTTTAAACCATGACCCCAGGAATAAGAAGTTTCATACAGTGCCTACTATGGGTTTCAGAGGCAGTGCAAGCTAGTTTTTGGGCAATAACTCTGTAATGAACACTCGTATCAGAATGAGATTTTGCTTTAGTGTATTACACCCAGTGCCGTAATTTATAAGGGTATCGTGAATCACTAATTGTAAAGAATAAAGACACTTGTCCCTGTACTAAGAGGCAAAAACTCCATTAGCCAGAAATGGATATGAACAGAACAGTAAAAAGCTCCGCCTACCCTCTCCCCCCCCACCTCCTTCTTCCCTCCCTCACCTTCCCTTCTCTCTCTCTCTGAAAGTTGTTTCAGTTTAAACTTATTTTGTATGATTTTTCTATCTATATTTATCTAATAATATAGTACATTGTTGTATATATCTAACAATCCAGTTGGTTGTTAGATGCCAGTGGACTGATTTATTTATGCACTGATCCCCTCATCTCAATCTCTCTCTCTCTCTCTCTCTGTGGTAGTGGTACCTACCTGTAAATGGTTATTAGAGTGAGAGATATGTGAATGTGTGGTGGAGCAGTAAAACGATAGCCACTATGATTTATCTAATAACCATTTACAGTAAGCACCACTACCACAGAGAGAGAGAGAGAGACGAGAGAGAGAGAGAGAGAGAGAGAGAGAGAGAGAGAGAGAGAGAGAGAGAGAGAGAGAGAGAGAGAGAGAGGTGAGTGGATCAGTGTATAAATATATCAGTCAATAGGCAGGTAACAACTGAGTGAATTGTTAGATATATCCACCAATGTAAACTATTATTAGATAGATGATAGAAAAATCATAGAAAATAAGTTTAAACTGAAGCAACTTTCAGAGAGAGAGAAAGGAAGGTGAAGGAGGGAAGAAGGACACGGGTGGCGGTGGAGGTGGGGGGAGAGGGTAGGTGGAGCTTTTTACTGCTGTGTTCGTATCCATTTCTGGATAATGGAGTTTTTGTCTCTTGGTACAAGGACAAGTGTCGTTATTCTTTCAATTAGTGATTCACAATACCCTAATAAATTACGGCACTGGGTGTGTAATATGACAATTTGTCTAAAATTGCATTTTTCCTAACTATACAAACCTGAGGTCCTTTTACAATAGGAAGGTACTAGCGGCAGCTGGATAGGTCGTAAGCTTTCGAACAAGGGGTTCGGTAGTTAACTGCTTGTCCGACAGGGCTCGCGCGCGCGACTGTAGGTAAACAAATCACTTTTGCTTTTGGCCCAAGCAAAAAACTGCAGAGTGAGGGGTGGCATGAGGTGGGGCTATGTGTAAAAGGACCTCAGGTTTGTATAGTTAGGAAAAATGCAATTTTAGACAAATTGTCATTTGTTCCGACACGGCATACAAACCTTCGGTCCTTTTACAATAGGAAGACTCACATTCTTGGTGGTGTGGAAATCTGAGTCTTTTGTGAACAGACTGGTGTTCGCCCAACCTTGGAAGCCTCCCTGGTCGTAAGAGCGAGGGAGGGATCCAAGCCTCTGTCCGATTGATCGGGGTGTGCACCGCAGGATCAATGGTCAGACCTCTGGACCGAGTACTAAGAGAGAGGCAAGCGTATCTCTTCGTACCAGCAATGTAAGAACTTGTTCCTGTACAGGAGCAAAGTTAAAGTCATGGTTTTGACTCTTGTAGGCATCCCACTCCCCCCCTTTTGTAGAAGGAAGTGGTGGATATTCTGCTCCCATCCCTCGTGAAAGGGATAGGATGGGGCTCTGTCATATAGCTCACCGGCATCTCGTCCTTATCCAGCAGGGTGATGACCGTATCCCTCTACCCACAGGTAGAGGGGAAGAAAAAGATAGAAAGAGAAGCCAGTCACTTTCTCATCACTATCTATTCATACAGTCACACCAGGACTCGATGCTGTTCAGCACCTGCTAAGGGTCTGGGAGTTAGCTGAGACGACGTGTTGAGCAGCCACCACGGGTCCTAGGAAACCGATCCACGGACCTATGGGCAATATCCAAGAGGTATAAGGAAGTTGCCGGTGGTCTGGTTGTACCAGACCCCTGCCTTCCATACCTGCGCCACGGAGAAGTTCTTACGAAACGCCAACGAGGGGTCCAATACTTCTGACTTCGTGAGTTCTCGGACGGGACGTACGGATGTCGTCACTACCATCAGCCTCTATACGCCCTCCTGAAGACCTCACGCAGCCAGGACGAAAGAGTGTTCTTGATACTTCTTTCTTGTTGACCCCGTTACTAACGAAGAGGCGTCGACACTCAGCCCGAGGGTGTCGAGTTCTCTTCAGATAGCGCCGTAGCGTCCTCCCAGGACAAAGCAGCATCTCATCCACATCATTATCTGCATGACGTTCCGTACTCTCTTCGCCGATGCCAGGTCCAGCAAGACGAGGTTCATTTGAGTTCCCTGGGTTGGCAAGACCTTTGAAGCTGCTCCTAAGCAAGGAGATCTCGAACGAGTTCGAGATGTCCAATCCCGTCAGTTTCAGGAGGAGCGACAAGGCGGCTCTGTATCCTTTGACTGTGGGAACTTAGAGGAGCTTCCTCGGCGAAGAAAAAACGAGGAAATCCGCTACCTGCTGAAGAGTGGCTCTGAGAGAGATAGGCCCCGTCGTACGACACAACAACCACCGAAGACGGCCGACTTCCCCTGGTGTACACAGCTGCCCAGAGGACTGACAGACGTTTCCAGCCATCTCTGTTGCTGCGCTACGAAAAAAGCTTCTCGTTCACAAGAGAAGGTGGATAACAGCCAACCGTGAAGACGTAGGGACTGGACTGCTCGGTGGTACCGCTCGACGTGTGGCTGGCCGAGAAGGTTGTGCCAATGGGGAATCTCCTCTCGGTTCTCTTGCGAGAAGAGCCAGCAGGTCCGGCGGATACCAATAAAAGCGGAGCGCTTGCTTCCAGTAATGAAGACAGGGAACTACGCCTGAAGAAACTGCTTCTCATGGGCTGAACATTTGGAAGTAGAGCTGTCAGGTCGGAGAGTAGGCGATGTCTTTCTGACATATCTGTTAATTCGGGGGGCGAGCAATGAAATTGCACACCTACGAATACGAGATATTTTGAAGACAAACTCAGATGTCTGCAAAAATCATTCGCATTATCGCAGTGCGATGCAGCGGTTGCACTAGTACAGACTTCTGTTACCTGTGCGGGGGTAAACAGAAAGATGAAAGAGTCCAAGAGATATCATTGCTTGTGAAAATTCTCGCAATGTCGAAGGCGATGAAATCGAGCGTCACAGCAGTAGATGGTCCTTCATTATTGCGAGAATCCCCGTTAATCAGAGACCTAAGTCCATGATTGTTGGGCAGAGATACGGTTCGGTAGTCAATCCAACCAGGGGAGAGAGAGACGTAACCGACCGTGCATCTCCGAGACCTAGCTGATACTGAGCCGCTATCAGGCAGCTCAATACGCAGTAGCTCTCGGTGACTCGTCATCCTGAGTTGCCAGTAATCCATTATTCCACGAAGGAATGCGTTCGGCTAGAACCATCGAGCATAAAGAATACGCTCGAGCAATTATATTAACCGAAACGGATTTCGGTAAATACAAAAGCTGATTTGGTGTTGTCATGACAATACAAGTATCTAAAATCGAAAACTGATAACTGCTGGGAGGTTGCAGGCAACCCCGAGTTGCAGTTCAATTAAGATACAATTCGTCTCGGTCACAAACCGTAGAGTTAACTACGGTATGCGCCTACCCCCCGGACAATTCAACTGTTAAAGAATCATGTCGCGAGGGTAATATACGTAGTATATTTGTAGGTTCTGTACCACGACCTCCATCCTAAAATCTGTTCCCCTCGAGGAATGAGAATAAGGATTGGAGATCGACCGCCTTCGTTCTCTAGTCAAGAGAGTGAAGGAGAAGTCTTTCCCAAAGGAAAGCTCAATGGTGAACAGAATACGAAGACGATAGTTCAAGCCAAACTGGAAGTTCCGTCCGTTCTTCTCTATTCCAGGTTAAGCGCCTACTGTGAGATACTCTTCTTTCAGCAGCAGTCTTCTTCCAAATGCTAGAAATTACAGGAATTCGAGCATAAGCGAGGTTCCCGATTATCGTGTAACATTATCGGGGATTCTCGCTCACTTTGGACCGTGGTCTAGCCTAAGTGTTTGGAGATCGTAAAAAAACTCGAACACTCTGAGTGCGCTAGAAATTCCGTAGAATTCTAAGCACTCTGCGAAACCCCCACCGAATTCGTCAGACGATATCGGCTGGTGGTCCTCTCGATTCCCGTAGAAATCGAGAAAGGGCAGGATCCCTCCTCAATGACCGGGGCTTACGTCAGGTAGGACCCGAAGGTCCCCCCGGTAGCGCAACCCCTAACGTGGGATCTTCCAGAGAAATCTCTGTAGGATCCCTCCCCTTTCCCTCGTAGCCGTAAGGAGAGAGGGAATGGGGGAGGAATTGGATACTGGCTCGCCTTCCCAGCGGATCTAGCAGTTGGAGAAGAAAAGGAGCAGCCATCGCCTTACGGCGATGGCCTCTCAGAGCCTGGGAAAACGTATCGTCAGGAGAAAACGTTTTCCCGAGGAGGGTTACGAAACTCATACTGTAGGTAAGTGTCTGCCGCCAACTGTGAACGTCGTCTGGGTGGGGCTGATCGACACCTGACAGGAGAGAGCCGATACCGCTCCGACTCATTCTAGTCCTCGTCGATGGTCGAAACCTCAGAGGACCGAACGGGTATTTAAATACGGTGTCCGAAGACACGTAGAAACGCCTCTGTCGCAGTCGAGGAGGTGAAGTAGCTTGTTCGAGACCGTCCAGAACTGAGAGAGCCTTCTTGTCCGTGAGACGAGAGACTACCTGGTTCAACACAGTCGGCAAGCTCCGATCGCGGCAGACCCCACCGTCGATTTGGGTTCCCTCTCGGGCCCCAAAACGACTCGAGCCGAGACGTGGCTCTGCTGGTGGGAGCGGCGATCCTTCCCCGAGGTCATTGTGCTGACGAATCAGCGCCGTAACCTCGGCAAAGTTCCTCTGGATCTCGGAAGTCACAGCATCTTGCAGAGTGGGACCGTTAAGCCCTTTCGAACAAGAGCATATTCCGAGAAAACCTTCCTCCCAAGAAGGGGGAACAGCGACAGCCCTCTCGGTCTTCCCCCATCCACTTTGCTCATACGTCCTGGCCGGTCCAGAACCGTGCCTGGCACGTAGGGCTTTGTTGTGGGTGGGGGATCATGAGGGTGCGCAACCCCTCACGATCACTCCTCAATACCCTCGCTCCTCCGGTGTAACCGAGGAGGTTGAAGGTACGGGAGAGGCAGACCTGACGCTCCCTCGTTGCTCGCTGGCAGACCAGCAGGCTTGGAGGGCTGCAGGCGATCGTCAACCCGCGGTGGCGATCGAGCTGCAGACCTAGTCGAGCCGTCTCGCTGTGGAGAACGGCTGGACCGAGAACAGCGGCCCCGGTCTCTGTGTCAGAGACTGGTGCTGGTCGCCGTACCCGATCGCTCTCTGTGAGAGCGACGGTCAGGCGACCGGCGAGCTCCACTGCCACGGTGAGATCGTGCGTATCCTCACGTGCGTCAGTTCGCTGGTACCAGCCGTGGCTGGTGCCGGCGAACGGGAGGACCATCTTCCCAGCCTCTCAGCCCGTGGTCGGTCGTGGACCGTCACGTCCCCGGGTAGCCACTGTTCACCGCGAGAGTGAGAGCTGGTCTGGTGAGAGTCGCATGAGCGGCTGTCACCAGTCTTCCGCCCCGTGCCGTGAACCTGACGCTGAGCGGACTCAGAGGTCTGGTTCCTGGCTGCACGGTCGCTGGTAGGCGACCGTACACTCGGTACTTCCCGCGAACGAGAGGCCGAGACGGACCCTGATGCAGTGGCAGAACCACTGACACCAGGCGAGGAAGTACCGGTGTTAGCCGGTACCCCTCTGGTCCCCGTAGTCTTCTTCCTTGCGGAAGAAGAGACGGGCCCCGCTCCCGAAGGAGCAGGAGGACCAGCTGGAAGGGAAAAGGGTGACCCTCCGTCCCACCGATGGTGAGAATGGGTTCGCCGAGAAGCTCCCGACGGAAGCTTCTTAGGAAGGGAGGAGGCGACCTTCTTCTTCCTCGGCTGTAAAGCCTTAGAAGTCGAAGGGGAAGAGGCGGCGGCCGACGACGATGAAGAAGATGAAGACGACGACCACGACACCTTCCTCCTCTTCTTCGTCAGCTCAGGACAGACGTAAGATCTGCTATCCAGGGCGGAGCCGGGGCTGCTGTAGCCGAAGCCGCCCACAGGGCCCGGACGCACCTGTACAGGGACAGACCAAAGTCTGGGGTAGTACCACCACGAACAGGGACGACATCAGCAGGTATGGGCATCCCAGGAACAGCAGGCACGGCCAGCACAGCATCGGTAGGGACAGCCAGCGCAGCAACGGCAGGAACAGCCAGCGCAGCAACGGCAGGGACAGCCAGCGCAGCAACTGCATGGACAGTCAGCCCAGAATCGGCAGGTACGGCAGGCAGCACCGGAAACACAGGAAGTGGAGCAGCAGCCAGCAACATCCTGGTACCAGCGGCAGGTCCAGGGGCGAGTTCTAGGGCAGCGGGAGTGTGGTCGCTGCAGCGCGGCAACCACGAGCGGCGGCGGCACGCCCCCCTCTCGGTACGGCGAACGGCATTTCACAGCGGCTGTAGGCAAGACTGTTACCACGTGAGGCGAGTATACCAGGTGAGGAGGGCGTCGTCACCTGGTTTGCGTGGTCACCACTGCATGGGTGACCGCAGTAGGCCCAGACATAGAACCGCAGCCCCTGGACACCAGCACTGCCCTGCAATTGGAAGGACGCCCACACCTCAACAAGGTCCACGCTCGTCAGTAGTAGCACCTGCGGAAATAATAGTAGTATCGATTAATGGGGGGGAAATCCCCTCGTGCGTTTGATCCCTCCCGAACGAGTGGAAGACCCCTAATACAATTGTACATCGGGCACCGAGCGCCCTCCCCCGCGCTCTGACGGATCGGGCGAGGAGAAGAACGCCGATAAACCTCCCCCCCCCCAAGGGGAAGAGCCATCTGTGGGAACTGAGCGGGGGGGGGTGTCTCGTTCCCCACCCCGCACAGTACCCATATACCCAACAACAATATAAGAGCCCTAGAGCAATCGTGCCATCGGCACGAATACAAGGCATAAGGATCAATTCCCTGACTGAGCGGAACTTGAACCAAATAATATTGATGCAATCAATAATAAGGAACCAAAATGAAAATGCATCTTGCAAAACCGATTCACTTCACAATGAATAAGAACTCGGATCGAGCGCATTTGCGCCCTCGGTACCGAGCGCAAGGGTGAAAGGTTTTATTCCTTACCTTTATGGATCAAGGTTTCTGGAAACCTTGATCCATAATGAATTGATGCAATCAACAAAATATATGAAAATGAAAAGACTACTGCGCTTGCGATTTCACTTCATACAAATAAAAAGGGGAAGGATCAATTCCCGTGAATAGCGGAACATTGATCCCAGTCAACAAGCAATCTCAATAAAAAAATGAAAATGAAAAAGAACTGCACTTGCGATTTCACTTCATTCAAAATAAAAAGGGGGAAGGATCAATCTCCGGGTAAGCTCGGAAACTGATCCAAAATGAGTATTGCTACAATAAAAAAATAATATATGAAAATGAAAAAGAATACTGTACTTGCGATTCCACTTCATACTGAAATGAGTTTCCGTGCCGAGCGCATTCGTTCGGGAAATGGCACTGGGCATACGGTCAAAAAAATATAAATGAAAAGAGCACTTACTTACGATTTTCATCTACTACATTTCCAACCCAATATACGCTCGGAGCGAGCGCTCCCGCCCTCGGCACCGAGCATACACAATACGAGGATCATTCTGGGAAAATGAATTCCCGCAATTACGCCCGTTCAGTCCCGGCACTCGGGTAATCGGAGGGCGTTTGTGAAACAAAGATCCTTTAATTCACAATTGAATTCAATTGAAATGATTTTGTTTACTTCACAATTCAGTTTCACTAGATACATAGAAAAAGAAAAACACAATCATGCGAAAGCAAACGACGATGAAGCGGGCAGGAGAGCGATGATACACGTCCACACGCCAGCAGGCCGAAAGCAAAAGTGATTTGTTTACCTCCAGTCGCGCGCGCGCGCCTGTCGGACAAGCAGTTAACCTACCGAACCCTTGTTCGAAAGCTTACGACCTATCCAGCTGCCGCTAGTACCTTCCTATTGTAAAAGGACCGAAGGTTTGTATGCCGTGTCGGAACAAAACACTATAGCAAAATCTCGCTCTGATACAAGTGTTCATTACAGAAATATTGCCCAAAAGCTTGCACTGTCTCTGAAACCCATAGTAGTATGCTGCTTATTGTCAATCAGTTTTTGTAATCAAGTATTTTTTACAACCTAAGCTATTGTATAAATAATTTGTATTTTTCTCAATCAAACATATGCTTCTCAATGCTAATTTCCTTTCTTTTAACGACTTTTCTGGTCATTGCAAATTCGGCCCCATTAATTTCTTATAGTGCGAAAACAGACAAGAGGCCCAGGGAGCGAAAGTTATTGCGTCACACTACAGCGGTAATCTGGCAGTAAAACATCTTCATATATCCATAAAGTAAATAATAAAGATATATGATTAGCGCATTACGATTATAGCAATTACATGAATAGCTGATAACAATCTGCATGAATAACTGGTAAACTGTTCTGCAAGAAAGTTGAGTATAGCAATTCATTTACAATTGGTACGAAAGTTAAGATGTCATGATAGGTATCATAATACAGGAGTTAAAAAAAGTTCTAATTCCGAAAAATAATTACTTAAATTTGAGTCAGGAATAGAGTTACTTTTTCAATAATGAATATTTTCAAATTATTCATCATAAATAAGTAAAATATTGATGTTTTACTATTTATTTAAATAATTATCTAGTGCACGCTTCGTCTTCTACCAAAACCGTAGTCTCCTTAAAAACGTCCGGTAAGGGGACATGTTTACGATTGTTGTGATGAAAGTGCCCCAGCATCTATGGGTACAAGTGGTGTGCGGATTTTTTTTTTTTTAGTTTTTTTTTTTTTTTTTACCCCCAGCACAGGAAATGGGAGTTTGTTGACACAAGCGACTCCGCAAACATCGAGATGGCGTCAATCTTCAAAATATTTGGAGTTGTAAGTAAAAACTTCGAAAGCGTTATGGGGTTGTGGGCATTGCGTTGGCCATCCTTTTCCTTACCCTCTGCTTAAATATTAAAAATATGACCTTAATTTCTAACTTTGGAGAAATTACTCCGAAAGGAGAGTAGAGATCTTGAGCTCCTTCTCTGACCACCAACAACTCGTGACTGATGACCATCTCCGGTGTCAGGACGTGTTAAAGTACTTTTCTGGAGGGTGGCCACAAACGCGGTAGTCAGTGGGTTGGCCAGTCCAGTCTGTTGTTTACCCTAGTATACCACATTATGTTGACGAAACTTCAATCTTTTGGATGGTATGCTTGAAGATGTAGTAATTAAAATACCTATAGTGAATAAGGCTGAGCCACGCGATAACGATGGCTCCACTGCGGTATTTACCTACAAACCGGCCCGATAGGTAGCTACCTAATCAGTGCCTACCTACTACCTACGATTTTAGCTACCTACCTACCTAGATACTAGGTACCTAGGTAGGTAAGTCGGTCTGGCCTACCTGACGATAACTACCTAGGTAGCCTATTAGTAGTACCTATTGTATGAGAAGACTCACCGGCTAATCTCTCCTCTAGACTCGGATAAATGTCAACTTTGATCTTATTTATCCACTTGTTTCGAACTTGCTGTAGAATTACATTGTGTCGCTGAATGAACAATTTTCCACTCCATAGTCTTGCCATTTTTCTAACCTACAACCAAAACATGAATCGGTGCGTTTTACTCGGACAACACATGTGGTGCAATTCTGTTCAGTCAGATTTAGACTTCCTCTGGGAAAAACTACTAAGAATTGAATCATTTGCTAACAATTCCTGTTCAATTAAAATATTTAATCATCTCTAATAAATTAAATCTAGATCAGAAAAGTTGATAAGTTTTTTCAACAGAATTAATGTATTTGTGTTTGTAAAACAATACCTACGGGCCTTGCGTCTAGTGAAAGGCACCCACCCAATGCTTAAAAATCACATTTCTCTGATTATTATGTAGGGTCTGTCAAAATTTCGCATTTACCTTATGTCACTTAGCATATCTTGTCTATTCTGATATATATATATATATATATATATATATGTGTGTGTGTGTGTGTGTGTGTGTGTGTGTGTGTGTGTGTGTATATATATATATATATATATATATATATATATATATATATATATATATATATATATATATATATACATATATAATATATATATATATATATATATATATATATATATATATATATGTATATATATATATATATATATATATATATATGTGTGTGTGTGTGTGTGTGTGTGTGTGTGTATGTATGTGTGTGTGTGTGTGTGTGTGCTAAGAAATTACAAACGTAAGCACGTGATTTTGTGTAGAACCACAAAGTATTATTTGGCACAAAACAATTGGGCAAGAAAGCCCTCACAAAAGCAAAGTAAAGAAAATAAATATACAAAATTATTTGTAATAAGGATATTACAAACAAACAATGTTCGTCCAGTTCACTTAGTTACTCAACACCCCAACAATTTAAGTCAAAAGAATGAAAGGAATTGCCTAATAACTTCATTACATACATTAATGAAAAAAGCTGACTACTTGTCGGCCGTTTATAAAACAACTGAATTCATAATTGACTAGTATAACAATAAGAACAGTAATAACAGCATACATAAAAAGTCATTACCAATACAAGAAACGACGACAATGAATATAGTTGGCCATTTTCTACTCCTCTTGCATAAAAATTATGTTAACGAATTACATAATCAACTAAGTTTGACTAAATCATAGGAATTTTTTCTACATCAGAATTATATTAGTTTATGTAGTCTCGTGATTTACTGTACTGGTGAAGTATTAAAGTGTTGAATTTATATGGCAGGGTACCGATAGCATAATATGTAGACAGCACATCATAATGTTAAACCATGTCGTCCGTCAATTGGTTACTGATACTATTTTATTATTGTCTATGTTGGAGTCAAAAGCAGTTTCTGGTAGAATAATGGTGATGTCTCATTGTACATGTCATTATCAGATTATCAGGATAGCTAATGGTTAAAAAAAAAGGTCTTTATTGGAAGGGTAGCTGTAATAAAGATTTAAAACGCAATTAAAAATCGCTTATTTATAAGGACCGTTAATTTATCTTTTGTCTTTTTAATTGCAGGACTGGATTACACTTAAGACAACTCCGCGAGGTCTTATAATTTTGTGTTGTTTAAGGCAAAAGAGCACGACATTCCTGGTTCATGGATATGTCAAGAATGTACAAGACTTACAGCAGATGAGATGAACACGAATTGGTCGAGTGTGAGTAATGTTACGAATGGCACCAAACTCCTTATCTTTAAGTGCTGCATGAACCGTTGTAATTGCATCTTCATCCATGAACTTGCACACCTTTAAGTGCTTGTCTTTTCATGACACGCACGCCAGCTTCTCTGGCTTTGTCTCTATTTCATCTTCTGTGAATTGTTTTCCTTCTGCTTTCACCTTTCTGACAGCTTCCTCATCTGCAAACATGAGAAAAAATTACTTTCTCTTCAGCTGGAATATGTGGGTAGTTCTCTCGTTTTTTCAGGGTATTGCTGCTCATTCACAGATGCGTTGCACGGTTCTGCTACGTACAGTGATGTCATCTTCTTCCCTAAAACCGTTCGTGTCATTTTGTTCGGTGGTGGTAGGTACAAGTTCTTTTGGTTCTTTATTTGATGCAACATTTTTCAGTTTTGCGCGTTGTCGTGAATATAAATCCACGATTTGAACACCGGTAGTCGATGTTGTGAGGCGGATAAACCTGCCTGAACGGCTAAGTTCCACCCCTTGCACGATGGTAACAGGAGAAATAGTCGATGAGATTTTTACAATTTTATTACAAAAATAAAGCTTTATGAATTTAAGATATGACAAAAAAGTGACTCATGAATAACGGGGACGTATTACTCATAAAAAAAACGAAAAAAAAAC
Organism: Macrobrachium nipponense; assembly: GCF_015104395.2. NCBI lineage: Eukaryota > Metazoa > Arthropoda > Malacostraca > Decapoda > Palaemonidae > Macrobrachium > Macrobrachium nipponense. The sequence continues at coordinate 3,766,630 of NC_087208.1, read as the reverse complement.
TCAGAGTGGTCACGCGACCACTTAAAAGTATGAAAAATCACTCAAAATGTAGTAAGAATTTGGCAATGATTATCACGATTCTAAAACACTAGCCCAACGATGTAGTGCAGTGGCAGAGGGCCAAAAAAGAGGCTTAAAATGCAGATACCTTGCACTACATTAGAACAAAGCAAAATATGGTTTAATTTGTTATTTAGGGTCTCTAATATAAGAATATGGAGGTTGTACTCGTGAAATTCAGCTTTGATAAGGGAAATTGACCATTTGTTTTTCACCACCACACGAAAAATTGAAAATACAAATTTTTATTGTATTTCTGTTTTCTTGCTCCAAATACTAAAGAATATGCATTGTTGAGTAGTTATTGACAAGAATTTTAATTGTGTCCCATCTGACCAAGCATTGGAACAAAGTATCAACCATGAAGCAAAAAGCAGAGGTGGCATTATTGGTTTCACGTCGAGAAAAGGTGCTTGATGCGCTGGCTCCTTACTAGATGTGTGACTGGAGAATATTCGCAAAGCTTCAAGTCAATGTGTCAGACACCTAAATTCAAGAAAAGCCATGAAGAAGTTGGCGCAGCTCACCGAAGTAAGGATCAAAATGATGTCACAAGGATAAAAGAATTTATACCTGATCAATGTCAGAACCCTTTTGATACTGATACCGTGCCAACAAAATTAGTGAACGTAACCACTGGCCTAGAAGCAAGTGAAGAAGTAGAAAAGTCCTTAATGGAAGGGCTAGAGATAGGAGTATCAATAACGGAGAATTTTATCAAAGAAAGAATAGTGGAAAAAATATAAGTTACTGGGAGCCAATCAAGAAGATACCCCTTTTAACATTCTCTACCACGAAGAAATATCTCTCAAATGACAGGGGAAAAATTACAGATTGACCCACAGGTTTTATTCCTACATTGATTTGCATATCTTAAAATTTGAGCTGGCAGCAGTTGCCTCTTCAATATTTCATGATGATGGAAAAATGAGGAAGACCAAAAAATCTGATTTTGCTGCTAAACTGGAAGAGAACGGAAGTGAAGTTTTCGTTCTTCCACAGACATCACCCACATCTAATATAGATGCCTACCTCATTGATGGTATGGCGATGATTCAGAGTTTAAATGAAAACCATTTTAAATCCTTCAATGATCTTGGGAAGACAGTGCTGAAGAGACTCATCAGAATTTTGAGCAATAAGGATATGAATGTTGATGTTGTGACAGTTGTGTTTGATGGACATGACAAAGAGTTCACCATAAAATCATTTGAGAAAGATGGTCGTGGAACCACCGATTCTTGCATCACCTTTCTCATTCATGGAAATAGAGTTGTACCCAATTACCGATGCTTTTTAAAATCCGGTTCAAATAAAGCTGGTCTGGCTCCATTTATTTCTGATTATATTTGCACATGTGTTAATGAGATGCTGCCTACTGGAAAGTCAATAATTTTGGCTGGAGCTTCAAAAATGAGAGGTAGTAAAAGTCCTGAATGATGTCTGCCATTGATGAACGAAAATGTTCTCACGAAGAAGCAGACACACGGTTTCTGTTGCATGCAATGAACCTCTCAAGTCAAGGCTCATTATGAGAAGTGATGATACAGACGTCTTAGTGCAGCTTATGTACTACTGGGTTCTAGGTATGCTTTCTCTCGAAGTTTATATGCATTGTGGAGATTCAGGACCAGACATTACAAGGGAACGCTACATTCCAGTTCATGAGATAGCCAGTAATCTTGGCCCAGATATATGTAAAATTCTACCTGCAGTCCATGCTCTTTCTGGGTGTGACAACACCTCTGCAATCTACAAATTGGGAAAGCGTACAGCCTATTCTGTTCTCATAAATAAATGCTAAAGCATTACAATGTTTGAGCCATCTCAAAGATCTGTATTTGTTTCTGAGAGTTTCAATGAATTTTGTTTTGTATGTTGATAAGAAAGCCAAAAGCCAAACATCATTAAATGAATTGAGATATCATCTTGCAGTTACCACTGACAAACCTGCATCACAGCCGCCAGCCACCAACAGAAGATGCCTTTGAGCAACATGCTCTTCGTGCCAGGTATCAGACTATGATATGGTGTCAGAGTCACTTGGCTAGACCTGAAATACCTGACCCTATTGGAAATGGATGAAATGTAGATAACATCAATGGACTTCAACCTATTCTGTATAAAAGTGAATCTGCTCCAGTAGAATTGAGGGAAATTACCCATTTGTACTGCACAGACAAATGTTGAAAAGGACATACGTAAGTGTCAGTGCAGACTAGCTAGTCTAGAGTGTATAGAGGTCTGTCCCTGTTCATCTTAGTAGTGGGATAATCCATTCAATAAGAAGGAACAAAATGTTGAGGGTATTGGAAGTGAGAGAGATTTTGATGATGATTTGAATTTGATGTCAACCAACGTTGGAATTCTTAGACCAGGCTCATTATTTTTATGAAATTATATTTCTACTGATAAACTTAGATAATACTTCATTTATTTATTAGTAAGTATCAAATGTATGGATAATTTATTTTGTTTGAGAAAAAAAAGAACACAACCTGAAATTACCTTACCTTTTTGCAAATTCACTATTTTATTGATGATGTAACTTGTACTCCTTCTTACCTCTGTTAGTCATTTAGAGTTAACCATTAAGTTGATACTTGTATTTCTAATCACATCTGCTAGTCATTTAGGGTTAACTTTTACCTTGGGAAATAGAATTTTGACAATAATTATGTGGAAATTGAGGTTACTATTTTATACATGTCGTATTCCTTGTTTAAGCTAATTTTCTGCAGATTTGCTTAAAAAAGAGCAAGAAAATCTTTATTTGTAAGTGAATATGTATCTTGTTAATTATTTGTTTAATTTGCTAAAATGATCAATTAACCTGAAAACCACTTCTCTGACTCTTATATTGATGGTGTAACTTGTATTTTTTCTACTCTGTGCCTGTCATCAAATATCAATTATTAACCAGAGAAATGAGATTTCAACAATAATTATGATGTGAACTAAGACATGAAGTTTTCTTCTCTCACTCCATGTTGAACTAAATTTGTGCTTTTTAACCTTGGGAAAACAAGACTTTGTTTGTTTGTTTACAATAATTGCTCAAGTGATATCTGATTTGTTCATTTTGTTCCGCAAGTTAACTCTTTTTATTGACGATGTAACTTGTATTTCTGTATAGGCTACCTGTGCTAGTTAATGGTTAATTATGATCTCATTTTAATTTCTGTGTATATCATTAATTTTCTACCTATCAGTATGTTGTAAAGAAAGCTTAGTAATAAGCATGTATATTTTTTTTTTTTTTACAAAATGTTATTGTCACAAGAAGTGCAACATTTGACAAGTCGAAATATTTACTTTTAGGCATTGATAGGTAAAAAACAGATCTATTAATGATTGTAATAATATAATAATTCAAAACATGTTAAAAAATAACATGTACATAAGGTATTGAGTAGATCTCATTTTTGTTTAAAGTTAGATGCTAATAAAAGAAAAACCTGACTCGTTTTCGTTCGATTTCCTTATTTTTGCACGTATAAAACTTAAGGGGTTAAAACACACAGTAAAAAGTGAATTTCGAGAGTACAACCCCATTTTCCTATAAGGTGACATCATTAGGAACAAAATAAAACCAATTTCATCTTGTTCTAAAGTTGTGCAAGGTATCATGAAAATTTGGCCCTTTGACCACAGCACTAATGGCTAAAATAAAGAACGGTTACTTACTTCTAGATTTCATGGTCACATGGCGTCGCTCGTAACTTCCCCTCATGGTTGTGTTCACACGCGCGTGCAGCCCCTACTCTGCCCGTAAGAGATCTGGATTTGAATAGGCCTGATAGAAGAAAGAGGACGAGCGGTGGCTGCAGGCATCTTTTATACCCAGACGGGCAAGTCAATTTCAAGCAATTTTAGTTCTTTAAAAGGGACGCATTTTCTGCTCTCAAGGTGTAAGTGGACGAGTGGGATTACGTCACGAAAAACTTGTGCGCGAGTTTTTCGCGTCGCGCGTCCTTTGCTTACAAGAGCAACAACGTCACATGGGCCTATGTAGTTTGTTTATAGTTTTCCTCCCATTCGGTGGCTATTTTTGCTCTTTTTTTTTAATAGTAGTATACTAATGAGGCCTCAATTGTTTCGTTGTAGAAGTACCTACGTCTTAGTTCTTCTTTTGTCTCTCTTGAGCTTTAACAATATTCATGGTGATTTTTTCTTCAGATGTCTTTTTTTTTCTGACATCACTCTGTTAGCTCTTTAACAGTCTTAGCTGTCGTTACCCTAGTTCCTACCGCCTCGTATGACCTAGCATCTAGGTAGATTGGAGGCACGGGCTCTCGCCTAAACACATCAGGGATAACACCGAAGTACGATATCCGAATAGGATTCTCTTTATGTGCAAATCCCAACCGTTTTGTTTTTCATTAACACAGTTGATTAGAGTTCTTTCGAGTGTCTGATTGAATCACTACTCAATTTCATTTGTTTGCAGATGATAGGCTGAAGCAATTCTATGGTTTAGTAACTTAGCACCTATGATTTCAAAAAGTTTGTCGACAAATTCTCTCCCTTGGTCGGTGATCAAGGTTTCTATATACAGCCAAATTCACATATGGTATCTAAAAAGAACTGTGCAACTTCTGCTGAAGATTTATGTTTAAAAGGTGAAGCAACTGGAAATTTCGTAAAGTATTCCATCATTGTTACAGTGTAACAGTGTCCTCTCTTTCCGGAGCAAGGGTCATATCAACTTCATTCCTTGGGACCAAACTTTTTCAAGAACAGGGACTGGATGTAACTCTGGAATTGCATTGCTGGTTTATTACTTGCTCTCTGGCACTTGTCACATTTAAAACATAATCACTAACAAGTTCTTTGATGCCCTTAAAATAATACTTAACAGTCATTCTTCCAATAGGTAGTCTTATCCCTTCCCATGTGCACCACCGAAACCTTCATGATAAACTTTGATAACTCAGCTCACTTCCTTTCATCAACACTAGACGCAACTCCTCCCCCATCTTCTGACGCAGTAAATGACCATAAAGAATAGTGTAATAAGTAATAACCTATTTTCTATCATAACTATCTACAATTGAATGACAAAAATAATAAAAGCCTTATTGGCATTCAAATGTGGCTTATTTGAAACAAAATGTATAATGGTTCACAAAGTTACTGTGTATATGTATAAAATGATGTCACATATGTGAAAATGATACTAGTGATCCTTCAGTTATGAGTAACTTTGTTTGTGAGCAACAATTTTCTTCTATTGCCATGTATCAACGTGGTCTGCTGATATTCCCAAGTATCACAATTATTTTAATGAAAAGGATCTACAACCTTCATAATAGAGTAAACAGAGCATAAAGCAGAGATATTTCTTGTCTGCTGACTCAAGAGTCTTTTAAACAGTAAAATTACAAGTGACCACCAAATGGCGTAAAAAAAGACTGAACGTACTCATTTAAAAAGAAGCTATCACATTCCTAATGTAGAAGTAATAAATGCAGGTCTTCTTGAATTAATGTGAAGCTCAACTAACACAACCTCTCTTACTTGAGAATCTAACATCACCTGCATTTCCTCTAGAGATCCACCAATGAATACAAACAAAATCAGAATTCATGTACACAAAATGAACTGGGTGACTGGGAACACTTGGAGGATGTGTCCATAAATGCTTCCTTGAGGTGCAGCAGGGAAGACAATTGGAACGTAATTTCCTTTAACATTTGTCTTTCATGTTTTCTGTTGAACACCCTGTATCTATGTGTAACATACATTGGTATTTATATAGTAAATTCCACCCTTCAAACCAAAGAACATGAAACTAATTAAATTTTCCAGATAAAAGTAGATACTGTATGTGATACACCAAATATACTTCTTAAATCAGTGGTGGATGAGAAGTTACTCTCTAAAAAGTACTACTCTGTACATCAACAACAACAAAATTTTTCTTAATATAGCTTCATTTCAGACAAGCAGCTCAGTGACCAGCACCATGACTCTTGGCATTAGCTTGATTCTTAGAAATATTATAGGGCAAGTTCCTTTGTCGTTTTGCATTGTAAGCAATCTAGTTGTCCTTTCTTTTTCTGCCTTTGCCAATAGGCGTAGATCCTCTTGGCATGCCAATAATTCGCCTTGCCACTGAAGTACGCTGACATGGTATTTTGCCACGCCCAACTCCTGCTTTACCCACAGCTGGTGATGCAGCATTGTATAATATGCGGATCAACTGGTTGGACGTTTTAACTTTTAATTTCTTTGTAAACTTCTGCAAACCTATACGAACATCACCGTCATATTTGCTTAACAGCAAAGTGCTCTAGCAAAGTGCTGTTTAGTTCATTTAGTGTTTCTATACCTGCACTTGAGGGCTTCACATCATCTGCAACAAATTCATTATTCTCATTTTTAAGCATATTTTCCGTAGATGTAAGCAGCTCATCAGATATAGCAGGCTCACTGTGCATGCTATTGTTCGTCTGTGTTATATGACGTGGATGAAGACACAGCTGGCCAAATATCGAATGCACTATTGGTACATATGAGAGATTTAGATCATCCTATTAACTGGAGTCAAGCAAGAGCCTTAATCCCGTGTAATGACAGTTAAAAAGAATATAACTGAATCTTGTTTCATTAAGTCAGATAATGGAAATATTCTAAATTTAAGTCTTGGTTTATTTAAACTCGATGCCTTCATAATGAAAAAAGTTGTAGATGAATGTTTGGACTATATAGATGGATACGTTGTAGTTTTCTGTTAGGGTTAAATCTATGCTTAGGTTTGTGACCGAGTGATATCCGATAATCCTGGATTATCTATTTGATTTTACCCTTTTGACAATTACCGTCTGGTATTCTGATCTTTTTGTTAGTTTTCTTTCCAACTGGATTTCATTCGTTCCTAGTAATGAGAAAGCGATTCGATTTCTGCCCATCATTTTCCTGTGGTATTCGCTTATATATATATATATATATATATATATATATATATATATATATATGTATATATATATATATATATATATATATATATATATATAGTCTCCAGTCGGCGAAGATAACAATACTTCAGGGGTACCATAATACATCAATAGAAGGCCATAGTTTATTAAAAACGTTTCGCACACAATTCTCGGTGCATCATCAGTCTGTGAACAATAAAAGTAAAATACATTATAAAAAGGATATATATATATATATATATATATATATATATATATATATATATATATATATATATATGTATGTATATATACATACATATATAATATATATATAACATATATATTTATATATATATACATACATACATACATAAGCAACCGTAAAGTGATTTCACCTAAAATCTCCCATAAATTTAAGTTTTGTCATTATCATTAACACAACACAAATATTATTATTATTATTATTATTATTATTATTATTATTATTATTATTATTATTTTGGTAGAAGACCCTCTTTTAGGCAAATACTGTTAAAAAGGATGGCAGAATTAAGCGAGTTGATTTTATATATTGTTTTTTCTATTTTTCCTTACAATTCGCTTCTCAGGCTCAGCGATGTTTCTGAGTAACTGGCCAATATTCATATTGGAATTTTCAAAAATGTAAATGCTGAAGGAATCTTTTATTAGAACAGGATATCAGGTCCAGGTCAAGCAGGGGTCGTCGTCAGTGCCGGTATTATTCCGTAAGCGTAGTTCAGTTCGGACCAGGGTCGTCTTTGGTTTAAGGCTGGTGTTGGTGCTGGTATAGCTGGTATTACGTGACGGTTCGACCTCTCGTAGGTCATCTTCGGACGAGTCGTTTGAAGAGACTGTAGCAAGAAAGTTTGCGGAACGGTATTTATAGCGGCACGGGACCTAGAGTTGCATTCTCATTGGTCGGGCCGGTCTTGGGCGAAGCCGTGGATCTCGCCTCGAAGGTCTCGGGGATTCTCTCGTGCGAGCGCCACAGTAGTGTGCCTGGGTATGAACGACAGGAATTCCGTCTGTAGCAGGAATCGTATCATCCTGTGGGGACTCCTGATTATCTGGCATCGTCGGGGGGTCGCTCGCTGCTCTCCGGGCGGCGGTGGGAAGGAGAAACGTTTCTTGAGTTATATTTAAGTTTGGTTTCTCCTTACCTATATGAAGGGCTTCTAGGAGGCGCAGACGTCGGGGATCTGTTGTCTGATCTGTTATTATGATATTAGGGATAATATCATTTTCTTTTTTTATCCGTTGTTATGAGCAGTCCTGACGTGGTTGAATATGGCTCCTTCTTGGCGGTGGCAGGAGATTCGCTTTGGAGAAACGCGTGGAGGTCATACCGACGTATTTGCCGAGGCATCCTCGGACGGGGCATGTGTAACGGTAGACCACACTCGTCTTCTTCAAGGGATCCTGCAGGGCGCCGAAGGATTGTTTCTCATCACCAGGCTGCTCGTCTTCTTCGTTTTATAATATAATATTATTTTAATGTTTCTGCCCTTCGAGCCCTTGCTGGAAATCTGCACTAAGAAGGCCCCTTTTGCTGATCACCGCAACTATATGTTCACCCAGATTGACGGCGTGGCGATGGGATCTCCCCTTGGGGTCCTTTTCGCCAATTTCTATATGGGTACCGTCGAACAGAGGGTTCGTCCAGATTTCCAGGAAACCGAGGATGTACGTGCGCTACATTGATGACACCTTCGTCTGCGCCGACTCCCAGGATGAGAGAGAGGCGCTGCGACGTGCATTCCACGACCACACTTCCTCACGTTAACGATTGAACATTGCCAAGATCGCCGCCTCCCCTTCCTTGACGCCCTCCTTGTCGAACAGCGAGATTCTGAATTCAACACGAGAGTGTACACGAAGCCGACGAACCTGGGAATGTGCATGAACGGTGAGAGTGAGTGCCCTGAGAGGTAGAAGCGCTCCACCATCAGCGCCTTCGTCAGGAGGGCCCTCTCACACTGCTCCTCCTGGAATGGCACACACAGTGAGGTGGGAGCGCGCCGCCCAGGTCCTCGTCGACAACGGACACACCAATCGTGCTGTTGATGAGTCAATAAAGAAAGTATGGATGCCTGGTTACTACCAGGTAACCCCGCCCTGGACGTTGCAGAGCCCATCAAGCTTTTCTACAAGGGGCACTTCCACCGGAGGTACAAGGAGGACGAACAAGCCCTCAAAAAGATCATCGAGGAAAAAGTCAGCCCCGCCGACCCACACAGAAATATTAAAATAATTATATATTATAAAACGAAGAAGACGAGCAGCCTGGTGATGAGAAAACAATCCTTCGGCGGCCCCTGCAGGATCCTTGAAGAGACGAGTGTGGTCTCTACCGTTACACATGCCCCGTCCGAGGATGCCTCGGCAAATACGTCGGTATGACCTCCATGCGTTTGTCAAGCGAATCTCCTGCCACGCCCAAGAAGGAGCCATATTCAACCACGCCAGGACTGCTCATAACAAACGGATAAAAAGAAATGATATTATCCCAATATCATAATAATAGATCAGACAACAAGATCCCCGCCGACGTCTGCGCCTCCTAAGAAGCCCTTCATATAGGTAAGGAGACCAAACCAAACTTAAATATACTCAAGAAAAGTTTCTCCTTCCCACCGCCGCCCGAGAGCAGCGAGCGACCTCTCGACGATGCCAGATAATCAGGAGTCCCCACAGGTGATACGATTCCTGCTACAGACGGAATTCCTGACGTTTTCCATCCCCTAGGCACACTACTGTGGCGCTCGCACGAGAGAATCCCCGAGACCTTCGAGGCGAGATCCACGGCTTCGCCCAAGACCGGCACGACCAATGAGAATGCAACTCTAGGTCCGTGCCGCTAAAAATACCGTTCCGCAAACTTTCTTGCTACAGTCTCTTCAACCGACTCGTCCGAAGATGACCTACGAGAAGGTCGAAACGTCACGTAATACCAGCTATTACCAGCACCAACACCAGCCCTTAAACCAAAGACGACCCTGGCACGAACTGAACTACACTTACGGAATAATACCGGCACTGACGACGACCCATGCTTGACCTGGACCTGATATCCTGTTCTAATAAAAGATTCCTTCAGCATTTACAATTTTTTGAAAATTCCCAATATGAATATTGGCCAGTTTACTCAGAAACATCGCTGAGCCTGAAAAGCGAATGTAAGGCAAAATAGAAAAAACAATATATAAAAATCAACTCGCTTAATTCTGCCATCCTTTTTAACATTATTATTGTATTATTATTATTATTATTCTTATTATATTATTTATTATTATTATTATTATTATCAGTCTTATTATGCAGAAAGCTTTCTCACACAAAAATATTTCCACACACACACACACACAACACACACACACACATATATATATATACTGATATCTATATATATATATATATATATATATATATAGAAATATATATATATATATATATGTGTGTGTGGGTCAGAGAGGCTATTCCTTCTTTTATCTGGAAATATTTTGTATGAGAAAGCTTTGTGCATAATAATAATAATAATAATAACAATATTTGTGTTGTGTTAATGATAATGACAAAACTTAAATTTATGGGAGATTTACGGTGAAATCCCTTTACGGTTGCTTATGTATGTATGTATATATATATATACATATATATATATATATATATATATATATATATATATATATATATATATATATATATATATATATCACATCATCGTAAAGGTGGACCATTGGAAACGTTGTAATTCATTTCAATACTTTATTTCCTACATTTCGTAATATCATTATTACATCTTCAGGGAATCTGTTAAACAATAAATAAAATTATTAATAATTACTTTAAAAATTACTCTAAAAATTCAACATTTATGAATTACAAACTCAATTAAAAAAACATACAGAAACGAAAACAAAAAAACAAAAAATTAAAAAGACCAAAGACCGCTAACCAACCTTATGCCGAGAAGGTCAAGAGACAGAAGGACAAAACATAAATAAAAGTTAGCTCAGGTACAGTTTTGTGGAGGAGGTCTGGGTATTTAACTGGGGGAACCAGTTGTTTAATAAATAATGACTCTAGGATAGGCAGTTCATATGCATTGTTGCTTGGCCTATGATCGAAATCGGAAATTGGCTTCTTTCATATATATATTTTACAATTTTTTGTGAATGGTTTCTTATATTAGAATGTTCGGGATTGGAGAGCCTACAGCCAGTACGGAAACTTTATAATCCCCGATGAGAGTCGATTCAGACCCGCAGTAACCTCCTCGTGGATCCGACATATGTCCCAGAGTTACACTTAGGGCAAGTATACTTATAGACCACGTTGGAGATCAAGAGAGGGTCCAATCGATCTTTATATCTGAAAAAGGAACCGATTGTTACGCGGGTTTATTGGAATTAATGTCAGATTAATGGCACCATAATGTTTGTGAACAATTTGTGCAAACTTTTTCCGAAGGAGTCATCATGTAAAAACGGGAATTTGGCAAAAAAAAGCTAATTTGGTACTGTACATGGTTTGGCGACAATAGCGAACAGGAGATTGGAAGCTTCCTGTCTGTAGCGAAGGATTGATTGGTTTGTGAATTTCATCAACAGTGAGCAGAGAAATTGCCATGGATTTTTTGGAGTCTCAAGAGATCTCCTCCTGTTTTCCATCAATGGCAGAAAACTGTTCTGGAATTTCTTCACAGGCTGGCAGGCGTCACATGCTGTAGGGTCATATGGCTGAGGTTATTCTATCTCTTGGCTAGCTGACGGAGCTGAGGAGGGGGAAGGGCCCATCCATGGTAAAACTAAAACCCCAATCCTACGAAGCTCCGTTGGCAAGGATGCCCCATGGGTGAGATCATATCTGATCGGCAAAGGCCCCTTAATATATATATATATATATATATATATATATATATATATATATATATATATATATATATATATATACTATATATGTATGTATGCATATACATACATACACAAGAAGCAATAAAGTGATTTCACCAAAAATCTCCCATAAATTTAAGTTTTGTCATTATCATTAACACAACACAAACATTATTATTACTATTGTTTTTATATTATATTAATATC
>NC_087208.1:3714527-3747027 GCF_015104395.2 Macrobrachium nipponense | reverse complement strand
CTTTCATCTGTCTACCCTTGGGTAAAGATGTGGCACATGATTGGCTGACACTTCCAATATCATTGGCTTATTTTGATTAATATAAATATTAAACTTATTTTTTCAGTAACATAATTAAATATTTGTATATACAAAGAACCCTTGTCCCTTCTTACATAAATCATTGTTTTGTAATCAATAATAGTACTATACCAAAAGACTAACTTGTATCAAACAGTTTACTCAGATCAAACAAACAAATTATGAACTTTCAATAAGTATGATATACCTTGTCAGACCTATGCTCCCAAATTGTTCAAATAACAACGTAATCTGGCAGACTCCAGTAGAAAGAAAAATGGGTTTTTGGGAAGGGGCAGACAAGAAAATGAGTGCAATATACCAGTCATAGAAGCAAATTCGACTGTGTATGGTAAATTTTCATTGGGTATTTTTAATACCTCCACACAGATTGCAAGGAACAGTCCCACGAATACAAAAGCCACCAAGGGTTTGGGCATCCAATGTATTTCGCCGGGTTTAGTACTAGTCCATAGGGGTTAATTACAGTCGACCCCCAAAAATAATGGTAAATTCTTATAAGCAACCCAAATATGGAGTTATTACCTAGATCTAGCTTTCACTGTAATCCATAATTGTATTCCTGATTTGTAAGTATGATTTTCTTGTGCTTTAATGTGTATTTTAAACTTGTCCTTATATTCATTTGGTAGCAAAAAAGTAGTTTTAAAGATACTTGGCACCCTTATATCATATGGTTATGGGAGACCACATTGAGAAACCATAGTGTTTGGGAGGAGAGAAAACTAAATGAGTGAAATACAAGTATGTATTTAACCTAACTTAACCTAATGTAGGACACGAGGTTCCTATGTATAGGACAATGCAAATTCAAATAAATGGGTTGTGATCTAACCTTAGTCTAGGATGCCAGGTCCATACCTGGTCAGAGTACAAAACTTTCCTGGACTGCCCAACCGAACTTGTGTATTGTAAATTGAAATAGATCATAGGGTTACAACCTAAAGAAACCTAGGGTGTCAGGTCCTTTCCTGATAAAAGGGTTTTGTCCCCCTTTCCCCCCTTTGCCACTACGGGCCCTTCCACACTATGCGTTTTACCAACGCCGTTCGCTGTGTTGTGGTGGCACAGACAGCAGTAGACTTATACATCTTATGGGGTCGTTCACATCTTGCTTATGTGTAAAATTGCCGCTGCGTTGCCGCATAACGTGCATGGTACCACCAGGCTTCTGCGTCGAAGCGGATGGATGCGATGGCCAGTAGACCATTATGTTCCATGCACATCTTCACATCTTGCGTGTCTCACACACTTATCGGCGTGCTGAACTACTCTCCAGTGGCTCAAAAATCCAGGGATAAGCCGTGATAACAAATATATACCCTATGAAAATCATTATCTACCAGGACTTGTTGAATTTCATACTACATATAAAGGATTTTGACGTAGGAAAAATCTATTTCTGGGCGATTGGTTCGTGTCGCCCAGCAAAATAATCCTTTAGTTTATTATTTCTAAGGTAAATTAGCTAACAAATACCAGAGAAAAAACAAATCAAAGAAGATGTCAGAATAAATGACTCGCTCACCCAAAATAAAGAAGGGTGTCGGTATGGTAACTGGGGCGAGTGAGACCACTACCACGAACTTCTTGCCATTTAGAATTCTCCTATATCAAAATTCTCTACGAGAGAGCTGCCCCACACCTTTATGGTATGTATACTGGTACTTTATCTTGTTTAAAACTGTAAGTTTGAACAGAAATTGATATGAATTCATAATTTTACCAACTTAGAAAATTCCCCAGTACTCTCTCTCTCATCATTTTAAAGGGCTGAAAACTTACCAGATTCAATAAAAACATGTTGTAAATGAGATAAAAGTTATAACTTGCAATATATATTGAATTACCTAATTAATGAAAAGTATATTAGTTTTATTTTATGCTCCATGTATTTATCAATGTGTTTTTATGGTGCAAGAATGTAAGAAACTAAGCTCCCGGTTGTAGTTGAACTTGTTCACTGCAGCTCTTCTTGAATCATGAAATGTTTTCTCGGGCATATTTTTATACATTGAATGTAAATTGTTTAAAAAATATGAAAATTAAAATCTTGGGATTTAAAACCAAATCACAGGAAACAAAACTGGGCTAAATATGGCATGGGAGTATGTCTTGTTATAATGGAACATGATATGGACATAGATGAAGCCAGTGTTATGGGGTAGACTCGAAGATTACAAAAGTCAGAATTTGACTGTATCTGCGTGTCATATTTTGCCTAAGAAGCTTATTGTATATACTATCAGCCACAGTCGCTCCATACAGAAGTAATGAAAAAGTTGTTGCCATACTGTTTTAGATCCTCAAATAATGTGGCAAATGCGCCTAATGTCCCTCGCTGTGCATTCAGAGAGTGCACCCAATGGATTCGGCATTGTCTCTTTTCCTCCTTAAGTATGCTCAATAAAAGTACAATATACCCCCTCTCTTATCCATTGTGGGTGACCATACAACCCACCACGACTCTGCAAATACCAGTCTCCTGCCACAGACAGTACTGAACAAGTGGCGAATGTCATTGATTCTGCAGCTGTGTGCGGCAACATTTAAAATCCACCGCCACCGCAGCTCTTCGGTACAACAAACGCATCTATTTGCAGCAACAAAACGCATAGCGTGAAAAGGGCCTAACACGAACTAGGTGGGGTCTGCCCATAGGAAGTTGGCCCCACAGTCTCATCTGTTGTCAAGTCCCAGGTGATGACTGACTGCTTGTGGAAAGGCATCTTTATGGATGCTCACATCTTTCTTCTAGTTTGTCTTTTTTGGGCTTTTCCATCCCCCAAGAGTGTAGTCCTGTTTGTGAATGGTAGACGAGTTTCTCTCGCTTCAAACCTGCTCAACCAACAAGTGGATGAGGCTCCTAGCGACTTTGAGCTCTATAGAATTTGTCATGCTCGGGAAACTAACTAGAGTTCTGCAGTTCTATCTCAGGGCCAACTGTGACAGAAAGATTCATCCAAATTCCTTTTTTTTTCTGATGACTCAGAATATCGAGAGACACCTGCTTTGGCTTCGGTGGAGGTCAGAAGACAGGTTACTAGAAGGGAAGTCTCTATTCCCTCAGAACCCCGACTTAAGCTTCAGTGCCGACACATTGGACTTGGGCTGGGGTGCTTTCTTGGGAGACTTGGAGGTATTCCAAAGGCCAAGCACCTGTTGCTTTTCCTGGCCCAATTTCAGTGCATAATTTTTTTTTTTTTAATCCTCTATACGTATCCCCATTTTTATCTAGTGATGTGGAGATGATACTTAATTACGCATCTTTGTCGGTCAAAGATGAATAGGCACATGCTTCTTGAAGAATTTTATGCCTGAAGGAAACTTCCTATATGGTAAAGGCTTTTCCTTATTAGGAAACATGGCTTCACTGGGGATTATTTCAGATAATCATGTTCAATTAGTGTACAGTTTCAGCGTAAGAATTACGACTTACAAATAACGTTTGTTAAATTTGTAAGTAATCCAGAACCATCTTTGGCTCCAGGACTGTAGGAGGGGCTCTGTAACCAAGAATTGCCCATTTTGTTCTTAAACTAAGTCCAGGTTTTGGTCTTTTCCCTTTGTCATGCAACTCAGAGTTTAACTAGTGTCATTACACTTTCATGCAACATAGAATGGTCAACACTACACCAGGTAATACTTTCCTTAGCAGGTTTATACCCGGTTAGAAACAAAGTCTTTGTGGGAAGTTTGCTGCTTTGAGTGAAATGAAACAACATATTGGTTTGATCATTCATCTGTGGAAGGACAGTGCTTTGGCAATTGGGGATTCAGGAAGAACAAACTGCCTACAAGGGCCTTTACACCCATAAGTTCGGCAGTAGCTGTGGGATTTAAGGAGCACTCATTTAGATTTATAAGCATGTAGATTAATAGGAACACCCGAATGATTACTATACAGTGGTCCCCCCATATTCACGGGAAATGCGTACCACACACACACACATGAATAGTTAGAACCTGCGAGTAGTTGGAACTCCTACAAAAATGCTTAAAACCTCCTATTTTATTAGTTAAAACTCAAGAAAAACCCACTAAAAATTTTATACCTGGTTTTTTTAATAGTTTTATCACAAAGTGCATTTTACAATGAAATTTATTTAAAAAAAAACAGGAATTTGTGGATATTTCTCATAGAAAAATACCGTGAATATGTGAATTTTCCGTGAATACTGCGGGGAAACATTCCAGAGAAAAATATGTGAATGTGTGAGTTCGCGAATCCAGAGATCGGGAAACGGGGGGTCCACTGTACTTCTTTGATGGCTCTCAGGCTTGAGCAGTGGATGTTCCCTTAAATTTGGCCTAATTCAAACACATAGGCCTGCCTATTGAGCAATTTCAAGTTCAAGGATTGCTTAGTGTCTCCTGTAGAGCCCTTGTAGTGTTATGACAAATGATTTTTAGAATTTCCAATGCTATCGGTAAATGCGTAATTCTTCTGTTAAGGGGAAATCAACTCGGCTGCACAATTCCATACACTTCCATTAACTTGGGTATCTCCTTAACTGCTTGGAGATGTTAGAATGTCCCCTCCCAATAAGAAAATTTTCAAGTTGTCATAGGATCTGTCCTTATTTTAAAACAGCCGTGGCCTGGGGTCAGAAGCAGTGGTCTGTGTATTGCTAAAGGTGCCATTCTAGAGGAATTTTCAGCACCTGGAACCTTATAGACGTCAAAAGTTTTTTGTTTAGAAATAATAAGACTTTTCACTGTCTACTTCCAAAGTTATAGTATTGAGATTAAAGCCCCTTCATCTCTATATCAGTCTCTGGAGTGTAGATGCAGGTCTAAACTTTATCTGAATTTACTGTGAAATCTTTTATTCAGCACTATCAGCAGTTAATAAGTAAATTTATTGCCAGCACCCTTCTTTAAGCTCTTGTAAAGGGAATGCTATTTTAGCTTTCTGCCTTAGAGCTGAGGGTGATGTTAAGGCTACATTTTATAGTGACCTGTAAGAATTCCAATGTAACCCCTTAGTGGGGAAGAAGAGGAAACTTCTCTGTCCTGTTGGGCAATTAAAATTTAATCAGATAGGTAAACCTAGAACATCTCTATCATCATTTTAGAAACCTTGAACATCTTTGTCAAAGGTTAATCCTGGAAGAGGGAAAGTTAACCTTTTGTTTTGTGGTTTTAGGAAATGCAGATGTTGTCAGAGGTTAAGCCTGGAAGAGGCAAAATTAACCATTTGTTTTGTGGTTTTAGAAAACCCAATGGTTAAGCTTGAAGGCAAAGTTAACTTTTTGTTTTGTGGTTTTAGAAAACCTAGAGTGTATTTGTGAAGGTTAAGCCTGGAAGGGGCAAAGTTAACTTTTTGTGATGTATTGAATAGGCTAATGCATGAGAACTAGCTCCGTGTCTTTTACCTATATTGAAGGTAAACATTCATAATGTGAGCAGCAGTTGTAACTTCATTTAGTGTTAAGTCAATTTGTCGCTCCAGTGGGACTGAAGTGACACAGTAAAAGTACAATTTGGTTTTTACCCGCTCACTACTTTAAGTATACAGAATTGTGTTTGAAAACAGTAAAGCCCTTAATCCACTACTAGTAGTGGGTAGTCTTTTCCTGAACCGAAAAAAGAGCAATTCTTTGGGCTCTTATGTTTAAATCCTGTGTTTTAATATTTTGGGGAGCATGAAGGTACAAAATTTTGTATGGGAGTGTACCTTTATATCGTAAAGGTATTTATTTTAAGTGACTATTGTATAGTGCTTATGGACCCAGGCACAGGGGTCCCTCATACCGTTTGCTTTTCATTCTGGAATCCATCAAGGATTCCAGATCAGGTGAGAATGTTTTGGGTTTCATGCAAAAAACCTTTAGTTGGAATGGCTGAGCGGATTTTTGTTTAGCTGTAATACCCACCATCTTACTTACTTGTGGAATCAGCTAACTTTAACAGTAGGTAAGATTCATCTCAAATAATATAAATTTTCATAACTAAGATTTATTTGGATACTTACCTACTGTTAAAGTAGACCCACCCAGCCTCCCACAATTAGTGGCTGTCAAGGAGAATTCTGACAAAGAGCTAAAAACTTTTGAAACACACCTGGTGGAGAACAGGTAAACTAGACAAGTCATTCGGGCAGCCATTCGATTTTTTGTTTGAATGCCAACTCGCCTAATTAGAGCAGGAGATATAGCTAACTTTAACAGTAGCAAAGTATCCAAATAATAAATTACATAATGAAAATTTATATTATTATGTAGACATGGAAAGATATAGTATTTTCATACAATCAACTTACCTGTCAGATATATACATAGCTAAGACTCCGTCGTCTCCGACAGAAATTCAAATTTCGCGCCACTCGCTACAGGTAGGTCAGGTGATCTACCGGCCTGCCCTGGGTGGCAGGACTAGGAACCATTCCCGTTTTCTATCATATTTTCTCTGTCGCCGGTGGTATCAACATCGTTGTTACTACCTCCTGACTGGAATTCGCTTTCAAGGCAAATTATCATCTTTATTGGACTTTTTGGTGACGTACCTGGATCGTTGTTTTGGGCATTCGCTACGTTGACTGGATTTGGACTTGCTTTTGATTTTTCTTCAAGAATGTCTGATTCAAGTGGTTGTGTGAGTGTGTGTGAATGTAGGCTGCAAGGTGAGGATACCGAAGGCTTCGGTTGATCCTCACACTGTATGCCGCAAATTGTAGAGGTTTTTGACTGTTCTTTAATAATAACTGTCATGAGTGTGAGAGGTTGAATGTTGAGGAATGGAAGACTCTAACTTCTTATTTGAAGAAGTTAGAGAGGGATAGAGTGAGAAGGGCTGCATCTAAGGGTGCGAGTAGTACAAGGCCTATTGAGCCTTTTAATGATTCTAACTCTTCTTTAAACTATGCATTTGATTCTAATTCTGTATCAGGGCCCTCAAGCTTTGCATTCAGATTCGCCTCAGAAATCGCTGATCTGAAAGCTACACTTCATAGGATGAAATCCAAAATGGCTGCCATGAAAGGTAAGGATTGTGAAAGTGACTTTTTTAGTGAAGTGAGTGCCCCCAGTGTTGTGGAGGGGGCGTCTGACCGTCTCTGCGACGCTCCCAGGCCTAGACCTCTTTCAAGCTCCCAAGCCCAGAGGAGAAGAAAAGTCGAAAGCCTTACGGAGGTTGTGGAGAATTCCCCCCGGTCAGGCGTCCCTTCAGCAGGCTCTGTAGCTCGACAGACTGCTCAGGACCGCTATAGGAAAAGCGTCCTCCGAGATTGGCTTCTCTTTTGTCCGCTTTCCCTACCTCCTCCTAAACGAGGGGTGGGTGGAAGGATTCGGACCTTTCTAGGCCCCTGAAAAGACACTGGAAAGAAGCTGTATTTGATTCAAGCCCCGAACGCTTTTCTGAAGAAGCGCCTTCCTCATCAAGAAGGCTAAGAGGGTTTTGACGTCTCCTGCCTTTGACAAAAAAACTCTTCGAGGTCTCCCCTCGTTGAAGAAGACGCCGGAGAGGCTTCCAAGAGGATTCTCTTAGCTGTACAAGAAACAGTTATCCGCCTTGGTAGGAGTGAGGCTCCATTGGGACGTGAGGCGTCTTCTAGGCGTGAGATGTCTTCTGATAGAGAGTCGTACGCCGAATATGAAGCGCCAGACAAGCGCGAGGCGCCAGCCAAGCGCGAGTTTTCTTCCAGACGAGAAGCGTCTTATAGGATTGAAGCGCCAGATAAGCGCGAGCAGCCTAACAGGCGCGAGGATTTAGCCAGACGTGAGACGTCTGCCAAGCGAGCAGCGTCAGCCAAGCGCGAGGCGCCAGCCAAGCGCGAGGATTCAGCCAGGCGCGAGGCGCCAGACAAGCGTCATCCAAGCAAAGATGAAGCGCCAGAGAGGCGCGAGGCGCCAGCCAGGCGCGAGGCGCCAGCCAGGCGCGAGGCGCCAGCCAGGCGCGAGGCGTCAGCCAGGCGCGAGGCGTCAGCCAGGCGCGAGGCGCCAGCCAAGCGCGAGGAGCCAACCAGGCGCGAGACGTCTGCTTTGATTCATAGGGGCTCCGTACACGCTCTTAGCACCTCTCCTATTAGGAGTTTGTCTTCCGCAGAGAGAGAGATTGGGGAGGAAGACCCAAACTTTAAGTTGAATTCTCCTTCTGATCCTTTCATGGAAGAGGACTCAGAAGACGAGACTCACGGCAGAGAAGGGCTGTCTAACTACAAGGTTTTGACAGCTCTTCTTCATGAGGAATAAGGAGATTCCTTGACCCCTGCCGCTCCTCCTTCTCCAGCTCCCTTTTTTCGTGCTCCAAGATCCAAAGTCTTCGTCTTTTCTGAAGATGAGGCCTACGATATTTATGAAGAGAGCGTCTTCAGTCTCTGGATAGCTGGATGATAACCAAGGAGGAGTTGGTTAGAACTGTGTTCTGCATGCCTCCCGCTAGACTTACGGGCAAGAGAGGTATTGGTACCAGACTGGGGGAGATAGGGTCTCTCTATCCAGCTTCGGCTGAAGCTGACTTTTCCAGTCTGGTAGACGCATCCAGGAGACATAGCTTACATATTGCACAAGTGATTTGGGGTCTTTCGGAGCTGGATCATCTCCTCAAGGGACTCTTCCATGTTTTGGAAGTGTTCAACTTCCGGGATTGGTCCCTTGGGGTGATGGCCAAAGAAGGCCCATGCCTCGTAAGGCCTCGACCCTGACGTACTTCTCTCGATATTGTCATGTATTGACAAGGCGGTACAGGACGGCTCAGGGGAAGTCTCTTCCTTATTTGGAGCCGGTCTTTGAAGAAGAGGCCTGTTTTTCTCATTCTCAAAGGGCAGCATTGTTATTCGCTCCCAGGTCTTGACTTTTTGTTCCCTGTGCAGTTGGATAAGTGGGACATTTCCCGTCGCTGACGGAGAAAGCGACTCAGGATCTTCTCCTTCAGTCGTCCAGGAAGAAGAGACCAGTGGTGGTGGGAGAGAAGAAAGGTGCTAATACACCTCTGCAGCCCTTTCGAGGAGGTCCTCCCTCTAGAGCTCCCTCAAAAAGGAAAGCGACTGAGAGGAGAGGTAGAGCTTCTTTCCGTTCCTTTAAAAGGGGAAAGTGAAGCTGTGTTCCTCCAAACACCAGTAGGTGCCAGGCTCATGGGATTTGCGGAAGCCTTGGCACTCATCGATTCAGACGCTGGTCAATGTTTGTATTACAGAAGGGATACCTCATACCCTTCCTGGACAATCCTCCCCTGACTTCAACTCCGCGGGAATTGTCCGCCAATTACAAGGACCCTGTGCTGAAAAGATACTCTTCAACGAAGGTGGATCAGATGTGGGACAAGAGAGCGATAGAACTAGTGCTGGATCAAGCTCCCCGGGGTTTTACAATCGCTTTTTCTTGGTTGCGAAAGCCTCAGGGGGCTGGAGACCAGTTCTAGACGTCAGCGCTCTGAACAGATTGTTCAGAAACAGAAGTTCTCTATGGAGACTTCTGCGTCAGTCCTTGCGGCTCTTCGCCAAGGGGATTGGATGGTTTCTCTGGATCTCCAAGATGCCTATTTTCACGTCCCGATTCATCCTTCGTCGAAGAAGTACCTCCGTTCATGACGGGGGGGAAGGATCTTCCAATTCAGGGCCTTGTGTTTCGGCCTTTCCACTGCTCCTCAGGTCTTCACAAGCCTGATGAAAATATGGCGAGATGGCTTCAGCTGAAAGGTATCAGTATCTCTCTGTACCTAGACGACTGGCTCATCAGAGCAAAATCAGAGAGACAGTGTTTGGAGGACCTTGCTTTGACCCTAAACCTGATCAAGACCTTAGGATTACTCGTGAACCTCGAGAAGTCCCAACTGATCCCCAGCCAGAACTTGTCTATACTGGGGATTCAGATGGATTCTCGGGGTTTTCGAGTATTTCCTTCTCAAGAGAGACTAACGAGAGGCTTAGAGAAAGTCTCTCTCTTCTTAGGGAAAAAACGTACTTCGGCGAGGGAATGGTTGAGCCTTTTAGGGACCCTTTCCTCGCTCGAACAGTTCTTTCCTCTAGGAAGACTTCATCTCCGTCCTCTTCAGTTCTTCCTCAGAAGATCGTGGAACATGAAGACAGGACTTCTTTTGGACAGTTTTCCCATTCCAGTAATGATGAGACGTCACTTGGAATGGTGGTTGCCCCCTCTGAAAGAGAACAAGGGTACTTCCCTAGAGACTCAGAACCCGAGCCTTGTATTGTTTTCCGACGTGTCGGAAAAAGGTTGGGGAGCAACCTTGGGAAAGAGAGAGGTGTCAGGCACCTGGAATGCAATTCAGGTGTCCTGGCACATAAATTGCAAATAACTGTTTGCCGTACACCTGGCCCTAAAGAGCTTCGAACCTTTAGTGACGAACAAGGTGGTCCAAGTGAATGCGGACAACACAACCGCCCTTGCCTACATTCGAAAGCAAGGAGGGACACACTCGTATGCCCTGTACGAACTCGCAAGAGACCTTCTTTTGTGGACATCCCAGAGGAACATCTCCCTCTTGACGAGGTTTGTTCAAGGAGTAAGGAACATAAGGGCAGACAGGCTGAGCAGGAGGAACCAGGTCCTTCACACCGAATGGACCCTCCACTCAGAAGTTTGTTGGAGTCTCTGGTCTCTTTGGGGGACTCCTCATGTGGACCTCTTTGCCACGTTCCTCTCAAAGACTGGAAGTCTTTTGCTCAGTAGTAGAAGACCCCAGAGCTCTAACAGTAGACGCCTTCCTTCTAGATTGGTCTCATGTAGACGTATACGCATTTCCCCCATTCAAGATTCTGGGACAAGTGCTCAAGAAGTTTGTGTCCTCGGAGGGGATGAAAATGACACTGATAGCCCCCTTTTGGCCAGCTCAAGAGTGGTTCACGGAGGTACTGGAGTGGATGGTAGACTTCCCCAGATCCCTCCCACAAAGGGTGGATCTTCTCAGAAAACCACACTTTGAGAGGTTTCATCAAAACCTCCCCGCTCTCGCTCTGACTGCCTTTCGACTATCGAAAGACTTGTCAGAGCGAGAGGCTTTTCTCGCAAGGCTGCAAGCGCGATCGCTAGAGCCCGGAGAACTTCCACTATGCGAGTTTACCAATCTAAGTGGGAAGTATTTAGAAGGTGGTGCAAGTCGAAGAAGTTGTCCTCCTCCAGTAGCTCTGTAACAGAAATCGCCGATTTTCTGTTATTCCTGAGAGAGGAATCTCGTCTCTCCGTAGCCACTATAAAGGGCTACAGGAGTATGCTTTCGGCCGTCTTTAGAAATAGAGGCCTAGATCTGGCAAATAATAGAGATCTACACGATCTTGTTAGATCCTTTGAGACCATGAAGTTTAAGAATACATCTCCCCCTAACTGGAACCTCGACATGGTCCTGAAGTTTCTTGTCCTCGGGAGATTTGAACCTCTGCATATGGCCTCGTTTCGTGACCTAACGAGAAAATGTTTGTTTCTTTTGTCACTGGCGACAGCTAAGGGAGTTAGTGAGCTGCACGCCCTTAGTGATAAAGTGGGATTCAAACTAGACTCAGCCATCTGTTCATTCAAAGCTTTATTTCTGGCGAAGAATGAAAATCCTTCGAATCCCATGGCCAAAAAGAGAAACTTCGAAGTTAAAGGCTTATCGGGTCTCACCGGCAGGGAAACTGAGAGGTCTCTTTGCCCAGTAAGAGCTCTAAAGTTCTACATGCAGAGAAAGAAACAGCTGGGAGCTTCTAGACAAGGTCTCTGGTGCTCGGTGAAGGACCCTTCAAGACCTATGTCCAAAAATGCGTTAGCCTTTTTTGTTAGGAACGTCATTACCGACTCTCATAAGGCCTGCACGGACGACTCTTTGAAACTCCTGAGAGTAAGAGCTCATGAGGTGAGAGCAGTAGCCACGCATCTCTCTTTTCAAAGAAATATGTCACTAAAGAATATCTTGGAAGCGACATATTGGAGGTGTAATTCAGTGTTTGCTTCACTATTTAAAGGACGTTCGTTTGTTGACATACGAGAAATGTTTTTCTCTAGGTCCTTTCGTGTCTGCGGGCACAATCCTGGGTACAGGAGCTAACACCAATCCTTTAAATGATGCATAAGTCTAATAGATATGTTCTAGACTTCCTGCTGAGCAAGTGCAGGTGCCGCACTGGCGGCCAGTCACTTTCGTTCAGTAAGGAACTCTTGTGATATCTTTTTTAGATGAGTATCATTAATATATTTTTTTTTTTTTTTTTTTTTTTTTTGAAAATTTATGTATGTGTGTGTAATTTGGTTTTGAGTTATGGTTGTTGTGAAGAGTTTGGGGATAACTCGGAACAATTATTAATACTAACATGGTGGTTAGGATCAGGTGGTCGGGATTGGTTGTGTGCTCCTTCATAAGGTGATTGTCATATAAGTGGATCAGCACCCTTTGACAAAGTCCTTTCAGGCTCTGCCGAGTAAGTGGATAAGACCCCTTCGGCAGACCCACAAGAACTCTTGGCATAGATCACATATCTCGTAAAGTTTTTGAGGTGATGCAGACTCCTGTGCGACAGCCACAAAGTCTACCACCTATCAGGTAGGAACCAAGGTTTTTTTTGTACCTACAAACATATGTTGTTTACCTGTCTATTCCATAAGTAGCTGTCTCTACCCTCCACCGAAGGGTGCCAATCAGCTATGTATATATCTGACAGGTAAGTTAATTGTATGAAAATATTGTTATGATACAATAAAGTTTCATAACATACTTACCTGGCAGATATATACGATTAGGGCCCACCCAGCCTCCCCGCAAGGAGACAGGTGGAAGAGAGAAAATATGATAGAAAACGGGAATGGTTCCTAGTCCTGCCACCCAGGGCAGGCCGGTAGATCACCTGACCTACCTGTAGTGAGTGGCGCGAAATTTGAATTTCTGTCGGAGACGACGGAGTCTTAGCTATGTATATATCTGCCAGGTAAGTATGTATGAAACTTTATTGTATCATAACAATATCATTTTCAAGATATGTACAATGGAGATAAATAGATATCCCATGCATGGGAGGAAGCCTCACTTCTAAAAGTTAAGCCATAGCCAGAGTTATATTAGATGTTTGCACATCTTATGATAGAATATACTATATGCACTTATATCTTCATAAGAGTTTTCTTTCTTTCACGAGGAATTCGTTCCATATACTAACTGTTATTTTTTCTCCTCTTCTATTTGCTGTGTCAAGATGTACATGTAATTCTTTCTTTTTCAGATCCATCATATGATGGCCTTCATTGAGCAGGAGGCTAATGAAAAGGCTGAAGAAATAGATGCTCGTGCTGAGGAAGAATTTACAATTGAGAAGGGTCGTCTTGTCCAGCAGAACCGTCTGAAGATCATAGAGTACTATGAAAGGAAGGAGAAGCAAGTCGAACTCCAAAAGAAAATGTAGGTTTCTTGGTAAATGTTAAAGGGAGATATTGAAATTTTTGAAGTAATACTGTATAGAGAGTTTAAAGACAATGTGAGGTGCATTTGACATGTTCTTACTGAGTAGTATTACAGTTATGACCACTGTAATTTTGTTATTGCTGTAGTAGCAATGGTAATTTTTAATGAACAGTCATTATTAAATAAGTGTCCTTTCATTGTTAACTCTCTGTAGAGTGGCTTCTTAATTTTCTTGGTGCTATGATCTTGACAGTGGTATTTAACCAAAATTAACTAAAAATTGATGGTAAGTGTGATACAGTAGTTGCATTCTGTGCTGGCATAATTTTCTCCCATACGTTGGTTATTTACCTTGATTGCATTCTCACTCAATCACTCTAGTGGCTCTCAGGCCTCTTGGTGGCCCATGGCCGCTTGCACCAGACCTCTCCACGTTCCCCTTAAACTCCATGTTCCCCTGGTGAGGGCTGCATCTCTCCAGTTATTCTCAGGATCCTCCACTCCAAATCTCTTAGATCTCTGAACACATTATCTTTCTGTCTCATCCTTGGGCTCTCCACTGGTCTTCTCCCTTCTACTGATCCTTCCATAACCACTCTAGGCATTTTATCCTCTTCAATTCTAACCGCATGTCCAGCCCAATATATCCTCTGCGATCTTACATAGCCAGTTATTAGTGGTTATCTGGTTAAATCTCTCACTTCATTATTGTGCCTTCTTGAAACATCTTCATTTATATTGTAAATAGGACCCATTACTCAATGCAAAATATTTTAAAAAACCAGTAGTTGTTCTTGACATTTAGTCAGTGTCCAGGTTTTGCATCCAATTATAGTAACTATGTACTTGGGCTTATGATGGTGATGTAAATTCTTAATGTGGTAGACTTTGTGATATATCTGCCCTTTAAAAGATTGTAGACTGAAAAAGCATCTGTTCCCTGCTGTAATTCAAGCCAAAAAACACACTCCATCTCATTTCTGAATGTTGACATACTTCCTAGATATTTAAACTCCCTCGTTCTCGATATCTCCCATTTTTGTTGTTGCTGTTGTTGTTGGTTGTTCCTTAATAGTCTCGTCATTTTAGTTTTACTTCCACTGATCTCTAGTCCCACTGGCACCACTTTCTGTAAATGGTAGTATATACAAACATTCTATATTTTGTATATCTGTACCTAAGAAATCAACATCATCTGCAAATGCAAGGATTTTGGCATTAGTATTTCCCAAGATGACACACCTCAACTTCCTCGATACTTCCCATTATTTTCTCTAAAATTAGATTAAGCAACATTGGAGATAGAAGGCATTCACTGAGCTATTTTTACATCAACATGTTTTATGGGGCCTGTCTAGTGATGAAAATCAATTATTTTCATTGCCGATATACGCCAATTTCTGCTTATCTGCATCAATAATTGGGTATTGTCGCCAATACATATATAGTACATACCTAATAGAGGCACTGAGGCACTGATCTCTATGAGAAATATCCAGAAACTCCTTTTTGTTGGTACGACTATTAAAAAAAAAAACAAAAAAAAAAACAGGTATAAACATTTTTAGTGGATTTTTCTTGACTTTTACCTATCA
The DNA here is from genome assembly GCF_015104395.2 of Macrobrachium nipponense. NCBI lineage: Eukaryota > Metazoa > Arthropoda > Malacostraca > Decapoda > Palaemonidae > Macrobrachium > Macrobrachium nipponense. Next base: position 3,732,028 of record NC_087208.1, on the reverse strand, counting down.
AAAGAGGCCATTTTCAGCATTTTTTAGTGGTTCCAACTATTTGCGGATTCTAAACATTCGCGGGGGGTCTGGTACGCATCTCTCGCAAATACTGGGGGACCACTGTATTGCTAAGCAGATTCAGTAAACATTGTGATAGAGAGACAAGGTGATGGAATACCAACCACCAGCCCAGACTAGTCTGTTACTAACCTTGCCAACATACACAGCCTACTTTATGCACACACACCAAATAAAACCATAAGATACAGTGATGAAATTGAAATTACTGCTTTCATTATTAGCATATTTTCAGCATATTTTCCTTAAAATATACCCATACATTCAAGGGCAGAACTGCCGAGTTAGAACAGTTTCATATTGAATTAAATAGTTTCTTAATAAGCTTGGTATTATGTTTGAACTATAGATCCAATGGTAAAAAGGAGGATTAGGCACAGGTACAGTCTGTAGTATCTGTATACAGTCTGTATCTGAACACTGTACTATGTATAATACTATATGGTTTACACCTCAGTCTTGCTGCCCTACTTAAATTTAGCAACCCACTGGTCTATTATTGAATCTATAGTAGTTTTGCAGGTAATTTGTTACCTTTCATGATAAACCTACTGATCGACGTCAAGTATGTATGTGTTTATAAAATTTGCCTCATCACTTTGCACAGTAACGTATAGTATACAGTACTACTGTATTTACAGTAAATACTTGAATATGCTGTATAGTATAAAATTATGGTAATTTTTGTACCATTTACCATTCACACATTTGTACAGTCACTTTCATTCATATATTACTATGCATTTGAGTTTAGGAGGTTTGATTAGATGGAACGACAAGATGGAGCACATTATAGATAAGAAAAAAAAGTCTGTTAAAGATAGAGAGTAGGAGTCATGGTGGGCCAGTTTTATTGTAATGTGATGAGACTGATTTATAGGAAACATAAATAGAATTTGAAGCATCCAGTCAATTAACTAATACCCTGATTGAATTTCAGTGGTGCAAGCAACCAGCTGAACAAATCCCGTTTGGAAGTACTGAAAGCCCAGGAAGCCCACATTAGAAATGTATTGCATGAAGCCAGACAGAAACTTCATGTCATCACCCAGAATGAAACAAAGTACCAGAAGCTTCTCGAGGATCTCATTTGCCAGGGGCTCTGTCAGGTATGGAATTGAATTAATTTTTTCTGCCACTATGAGTTGTTTGGATTTGTTAATGTTAAGTATTTTTCTTTATTATTTATTTATTTAATTTTATTTTTTCATATTAAAAGTTATCTTTTTTTTCATATGAAAACTTAAGTCACTATTTGTATTTTCTGAAGCAAAGTAATTTTTGTACTAAAGTCATGGCATTGGCTCCAAGACTGAAACAGTAGCTGTGTAATCCTTTTGGATCACTTTACTTTTATGAAAGTCCTGAAAGTGTTCAGCATCCATAGTTCAGCTTAAATTTTTTCTTCATATGTTTAATGTTTAAAATATGTAGGTTATGAAGTTACTACACATCCTCTCATAATGGAGAAAGACAACAGTATATCCATTAGTCATCAAAGTCATTCTTGAAAACTTATTCATTATTCTCAGGTAAAGTTGGTTACCCATTGCTAGAGTCCTTGACTGCACTCCCTGTCACTCTTCAGTTTGCTTAGCTAATATCGGGGCATTGATGAAAGAGGGTATGATGCCTTCTGGTTGCTCTTGATAGCCTCATTGTATAAAATAGTTTTCACTATCCTTGATTTTGTTATGATTTTGGTATATGCCACCAACCCTTGGAGGTCACTCTTCAATAAAACAACAAACTAAAATGGCAACAATGCCTCACAAACAGTTATTTGACTAAGTGGGTTGGTAGATGTAAACAGAAATGAATGATAAAAGAACCTACTTAAGAACTTCCTGATAATCAATTTAAAACTAATAAAAATTCTCAAAATGGGTAAGAAAATCTGTAAGGAGCCCTGTCAGTCTCCATAACACTCAAAGCTAACATTAATCACAAAGTAAACCAAATCACCAGTGCCGAATTAGCAAGTAACACAGTACTAAAGTTACTACATAGCACATTAAGGATCACAAACTGAAATGGCTAAAAATTAGCACAACATACAGCGGTTAAACACTACAGCGAGTGTCTGTTACTTTGGCACTGCAGGTATGGCACCACAGGATCTTCCTGGCAGTAAAACTGAGGTGATACTGCTGGAGTCTGCATAAGTGGGCACGCAATGGAGGACTGGCTAGGGGTCCTGTCACGTCCTGGGACAGAGTGAATCTCTCAAAGGCATGGTTAGGGTAGGCAGAGGTCTGGAGATCGGGACAGAGGCCTGGCACTCGAGTGGCACCATGGGATTGCGGACTTCATGTATGACATAAGACTGTAAGTGGAGGGTGACACAAGTGCTGGTCGTGTCCGGGACTCAAGCAGTGCAGTTGCGAGCCTAAGTCATGGTTGGCATGAAGATAGGATTGGATGCCTAAAGGTTGCTAGACTTGAACACTGGATCAGCTTGTTGAGGGTGCTCCTTAGTATCTTGACCTGTGCTGCATTGCAAAGGTATGGACTTAGGGAATAATTATATCCTGAAAGTAGGGTTTTGGGGTTTCATCTCCACCCCCCCCTCCAAACTGGGGTTGGCATCAACGGCAACATCTTGCTGGCAGCTTCCCGATGCAGTTGTGATTTCACAGGGGAGTGATAGCACTGTGGCCTTTGTCCCTCCATCTCAGACACTCAGATTCTGAAAAAAACAATTAGTGCCAGTATCGAGTTTTAGAAGAAGGGGGAGGTGAGGTGCATGTGTTCAAAGGAAGAGAGCAGGTAGCAAATGTCAGAGCTGCCAGGACTGACCCTGAGGCACTTGAGGAACTAACTGTCGGGCAGAGCCGGAACGTTAAGCAGGGTCAGAGAAGGTGTGAATTCTTACGGGACAATGACTCCTAACCAGATAGGCATTGTTAACGTATTTTCATTGCTTCAAAGTTCCTACTAAAGTAGGCGATTCATGGCCTATACTGCCACGCCTTTCTACAGGTTAGGAGAGCACCGACCAAAGACAGCAATCACCTACAGCATTTATCTTACCAGGTAAGGTACAACAAGCATTGATCCAATGCTAGCAACCTTTCTGTTTCAACAAAGTCATTATCTATATTAATGTTTTGGAGAAGGTCATGTCCATTGATTCCACCTCTTTTCAATGTGGAATCATCTATGTAATTGCTTAGTAAGTCACTTACATACATAAAGATTATATTTTGATGATAAAATTTTATATACACACACTTACCAAGCAATTGCCTCATATGGGACCCTCCCTCCCCACAGATGGACATTGCAGCCTAAAAGAATTGAATCTCTCTCCCAAGTTGTACCTGGCAATCCCAAAAGTGGGCAGGTCCTGTTCACTTACACAAGTGAGAGCACCTCAGTGGCGTGATCAGTATGGTCTTTACCTGCCACCTTGGTGGCCGTGAGTTCAATTCTCGGACATTCCATTGAGGGGTTAGAGATGTGTATTTCTGGTGATAGAAGTTCACTCTCGATGTGGTTCAGAAGTCACATAAAGCCACTGGTCTAGTTGCTGAATAACCACTGGTTCCATGCAACGTAAAAACACCATACAAACAAACAAAACCTACACAAGTGATGGTAACCCCACCACAAATTTGAGTTTTGGACTGCCATGGTAGGAAGCTTTCAGCTATGTAGTTGCTTGGTAAGTAGTACATGTAAAAACTATCATAAAGATATAATTTCTCAACCATGTAGGAAATTGTCAGTGTTTTACCATTTCTTGTGCTCGGACAAAGCCTCATTTAGCAGCTAGTTACTGGCCAGTAGCATCGTTTATTGCATTAAAGGAAAAGTTACTGAATGCAGGACTTGGTACAATATATAGCGTTTAATAATATTTTATTACCCTTACAGTGTGGTTTTCAAAAAAATGCTTTCTGCAGTACTCGCACTAATTCAGCCTGAGACCCTTCGGTGTGAAGCCTCTCCAGGCATCATCATTCAACAGTTGTCTTTGACAGAGAAGGCTTACAATACTACCTAAGATATTTGAGTACAGATAGTCACTTGTAGCTCTTTCTTTCAGTTTTAACAAATTCAGAATGGGCATGTCTGAGAATATCACAACTGCAGTTTGGGTTCAATGTGACTGATGGATTTGTTTATAGAATATGCTTTATATTATGTAAACTTAGTTTTAAAAGCCTAGACTGGCCCTTCAGTAAATCCTGTTTTTTTTTTTTTTTTTTTTTTTGTTTTGTGTGTGGGCTTGGAAGTAGCATTAAACTGTAAACACTAAAGGTAGTGTTAACCAGATTTCTGCGGGAACAATATTCCTAAAGACTTGCCAACATGATGATGGAACTGTTGGCTAAGAATCACTCCTTTTCATTTCCTTTGTCAAGAGTTGACACCACAAGTTTTTTAATCACTAAGGCTGACAGTGAGTTTACTAGCTTCACAAGCAAAAGCAGCTGCTAGCAGTGTAGCAACTTGTTGGGCTGTATTTGGTGCAGTTTATGGTTGTTTTTAGTTAGACCCATGGCATGTTACAGAGTGAAAAGCACTATGTATCAGTACCCATGCTGTGGTGTTGACGACATCAAATATAATAACATTTCTGAGAACACAATGATTTGTTGTGTCAGAAATTTTTGACATGTGATATGGGCTCCATTGCAATTTTAAATCCTGATATCAATGCCTGGTGATTTTACACTAAGCTTTCAACCAGTGTCTTTCATTGGCCATGCTTAGCCTTTGAAGGGATGACAAGATCTTGTTTTTCATCACAGTAGATCTGTACTAGTAAAGTGGCCAATATTCTTAGTTCAGAAAATGGCAATATTCTGTAGATCAGAAAATGATCTTGAACTAGTTTCTCCAAATATTATAATCTCATGATGAATATATTGACTTAGTTAAGCCACCAAAGTCGGCTGACTTGGCATAGTAAGTCCTTGAATCAGGTCTTTTATGAGAAAGATATGCTTAAAACTGTAGTTCTGCTTGTTGTTACTTCTTCAGTTTGTAGGATAAGTGAGCTGCATAGTCTGTTAAAATTAATCATACCAGAGGATGGGCACCAGTGCATTTGGGCACCAAATTTCATATAAAAGATCTGGGTTCCTGCTAAGTTAAAAGGATGACATGCTGCAGTTTGGACTTTGTTGGAGGTGGGGGAAAATAAAGCCAATGATCTTTTGTGCCCAGTGAGAGCCCTTATCAATTATTTCAGAGAGTGCAACACAGATATTTCTAGATTTTTTTTAGCATTCCTGAATAAAATCAGTGTTTCAGTGGTAAGGCATAATCCAAGTTTACACTTAAATAGAATTATTTCTAAAGCTCAAGTTGTTCATGTAGGGTGTTTAACTTTTGACTGTTGGGTAGGCATGCTGAATTCTGATATATCATATCACCTACTTTAGGTGAGCATATCTCCAGCAGTCAGATTCATCTGATATTGAAAAGCTCAGAGTGCCTACAACAAACATTATAGATCTCCTGTTGAACATATTGCAGGAAAGCTGTTACATATATTGTTATGACTTACATAAGTACCGTATGTTTATCTGAACCTACTTGACACTAGGACACTGATGATCATCATTACTATTAATAGTGTAGTAAGTATAGGGCTTCCCTTCATGGCAGTGATACTCACATGGAAGGAATGAAATATATAATTTAGACCAAAGGCCAAGCACTGGGACCAATGAGGTTATTCAGCGCTGAAAGGAAAACTGAGAGTAGAAAGGTTGAAAGGCATAAGAGGAGGAAAACCTCACAGTTGGCTATGACACAATTGTTAGAAGGTGGAAAGTAAGAAGGAAGAAAGAGAACATGAACAGAGGTACAGTAAAAGGAGTGAAAGGGGATGCAGCTAGGGGCCAAAGGGACACTGCAAAGATCATGAAGTAATACCTACAGTGCATTGCATGAGGTGCACTGATGGTATTACCCCTACGGGGGGGACATAGAAGGACCCAGGTGGTCTTTTAAGAATTTATTTCTCTTGGTCAAGTGGTTCTGCTGTGAGCAATGATGCATTTATGAGGTTTGTATTCATGAAACAAAAGTTATTTAAATTATAATTATTACTGTATATTACTTGAGGGTGTAAATCAGTGTGATCTTCAGTATCTCTGGGTAAAGTTATTATTAGTTGTACATCACCTTTGTGATTTGCATTACATTTTCTTAAAGGTTAAGGGTACACAGTGTGTGAATTAACCTTCATTTGGTTTTTTTTTTCCACCGCTGTTGGAACCAGAGCTGATTATCAGGTGTCGCCGTGCTGATCATAGTCTATATAGAAACTGTGTTATACCACTAGCTGCACAAAAGTACGAGGATCAGACTGGACGCACTTGTAAATTGATTGTCGACACTGCAAATTGGCTGCCAGCAGAAATGTAAGAAAAAGTATTGGAATTTTATTATTGGTACAGAATTTCAGAATTGTTCATACACAAAAAACCTTAGGATAAATCTTCTGGTGTCAGCTGAAAACAGGTTAAAAAAAGTGCTTGAACCCCATGATGTATTTAGTCTTTTTTCAACCACCTTGACGAGCAGATGTTCGCTTTTGCTCTCCTACTCCTACTTTCCTGTGCTTTGGGTGTCTGTGTGTTTTGTGGTTTCACCATGGATTCTCTAACCAGCCTGAGGAGTCCTCATGAGCATCAACTTGTGTCCCAGCTTTCCAGGGTCCCGTGTTCACGGTTCCTAGCTTCCTGTAAGACAGACCCTCTTACAACTTGCAGTTGGTGTCATTGTAATTTTTGTAATTTCTCCAATCCATGCCCTGAGTGTTGTTCCTGCCCTGTTGAGTAGTGGGAGAACTTCTACAAGAAGAAGCATAAAAGGAAGTCGGCTCTTCCATTTTCGGAAGGATTCCCTCCTTTGAAGTGGACGTTTCTGCTCCCCCTTCTAAACTTATTCCTACTGTTTCATCATCCATTGGTGCCTTGTCTCCTTCCTTTTCTTCCATTGATTCATGCTTTGGGAGTTGCTCAAGCTGATTTTATGTATATAGGCATCTCCAGGGTTACAACAGGCTCAGCTTGTGTTGTTTTGAGTTACAACGCCCTTGAATTATATTCATAAAAAAAATTATTTCTTAGGTTAAAAAAACCTTGTTCCAGACATACAACGTTGATAACGCTGATCTAACAGAAAAAATATGGCTCTAAAATGACAGAATGGTAAAAATTTCAGTGGTTTTTTTTTTATGAAAAACAAAAGAAAAGTGCAGTAAAGATTGTTTTCAAGACACTCAAAGGATTAGAACTATGGTTTTCGACGGTATTTCGAATGACGCCAGTCTGATGGCGATCTGAATGGAAGAAATATATAGCTAAAATGGCAGAATGGTCAATATTTTTCATTTTTTTTCTTTTCTTTTTAATGAAAAACTCTATAAAAATATTACAGGGTATTTTTTTTCAGAATGCCCAAATGAGTAAAAGTAAGGTTTTCTTGTTTTTCCATGGTTTTTCATACGACGTCAGTCTGACAATGATCCAAACGGAAGAAATATGCATCCAACATGGCAGAATTGTCAATATCTGTTTTTTTTTGTGTGAAAAAACTCAATAAAAATGCATGATATTTTTTTTTTCCAAGACATCCAATAAAAAATACACTTTTACAATAAAAATATATTTCATCACAAAAATAACATGAAAATACAGTACATGTAGTCAGTGATTTTTTTTTTTCAACGAAAAAGTCAACAAATTACCAATTTTCGTGCAATTTATTGAAAAAATGTATCCCAGAATAGCTTTGAATAGCTGAATCTGCAGTTGCCGAACCACAAATAAGGGCAGTCCACTATACAATATTTGATTGTTTTTATCTGATTTGCAGCTGGCACCAGAAGGTTTATCTTAATGTTAAGACCTCAAGTTTGTTACCTATGAAAAATACAATTTAATTTTTAAAAATTCATTTTTATGTGTGCGGATTTACAATGAAGTGTATCACTGTACTAGAATAGATGTAACCTTAAAAGTTAAAAGATTAGGCAGTATTTGGAACCGCATCCATATTTTAGTTCTATTATGCCAGACAGGTATGTAGTTGATTCTTCAAAACCTAATTCTCAGCACATTGTATCTGTTGGCCTTTGATAGTAGAAATTATTCATCCATCCTTATAACCTTGGTTGCCTAATCATCCAAGTACTGTACAAAAAACTAAATGCAAAGGATAAACTAGAGAGCAAAGAAAAACAAATAATTAACACCAAGAAACAAGATTCATGTAAGCCTAGTCAATAATTTCCATTATTGGTTATAAATTAAGTACTACATACTTACAGTCAACAAGTAGTGTTAGCTTAAATTTGCCTTCAAAATGTAAGTAAAGTTCAGTTTTAGAGATCATAAGCTTAGCTGGTCCTAGAGAATTTCCATGTTTTTCATGTTTGTCTTGAGCATTAAATTGAAATTTCATTGTTGATTTCATTGTTTTTAGATAGTGATGTGCAAAAATAATAGCAGCATTATTGGAGTTCTAATGAAATTTTGATTAATTTCAGCTGTGGTGGTATTGAACTTCTCACAAAGGGAAACCGCATCAAGGTCTCAAACACTTTGGAAGCCAGATTGGAGATGTTGGCCCAACAGATGCTTCCTGAAATAAGGGAAATGCTTTTTGGTGCCAATCCAAACCGTAAATTTGATAATTAGATCATCTGCCAAGCACAATTTTTTTTTCTCCCCATACCTTGTAATAGTTAATTTTGAGGTCTTGTATGTGCGATCTATATAGATAGTGTTGCTGTTTTGTGGATTCTTCACTATTAAGCATGTTGTGAAAGGATTATGTGGGTTTCTCTTTTATTTTTACATGACATTCCAGGTTGATCTGTTTGTTGGCAGAAAGTAGAGGATGCTTTTTACAGTTTTGTGACTAAATTTTCATGGTGGGTGAAGACAAAATTTGTTGATGACTGCAAAATCCATTGTTAGACTTAAAAGTAAAAAGCTGTACGTTAGAATTTAACCACTCAAGTCAAGCACCAAGAAGGGCTTACCAGGTAGAAAGGTTTGTGTACTTACCAGGCTGTATGTTGAATGAAGAAATTTTTCTGTATATTTATTAACTAATAATGGTTTCTGTAAAAAAAAATTGATAAAGTCTTTAAAAATCATTATTAGTTATTTTTGTAAATAATTGTCTCACCAGATCAGACTTGCAAATTAAGATGCTCTTTCAGAATCATCATTGTAAATACTACACGAGGTTAGAGGTAAATCCTGAAACATTAGAGTGATTAATTTTCCTTGCAAGTACTGATGAGCTGTCATTCTCAAATTTCCTAGTGTTTCAGAAATTTCAGTAAGCCTTGACCTTTGTTTGAAAATTGTAAAAGTTCATAATTTTAATGGGAGTACTGTTAATGTAGACAGTGAGAATAAAAATTATACTCTTAATTTCTTTACTTTTGCCTTGTTCCTGCTTTTTATATGAAAATCATTACAAAAGTCCTTGTTTTCCACAATTCAGTCCATAATTTCTTTACTGTTTCCTTGTTCCTGTTTTTTATATGAAAATCATTACACATCTTTGTTTTCCGCAATTCAGTCCAGCAATATAATGTCATATCGTGTGGCAACAGTGTTTAAATCACAGCAACTTTTAATTTTTTTCACTTGCAATTGAAAATATTTGGCAAGTTGCATATCTTGGCATTTAATTCATAATTTACGTATTTTGTTTAAATTTAAGAAATTGTGTTCTCTGACAGTGGGCCTATTTATAAATATTGTTTGGCCACAGCAATGAACATAAAATTATTTAATAATTTATGAAGGCTGAATTATTAGATATACTAGGCTTTTGATGGGTAACCCCCAACCAAACCAAAAATTAGTGCACTTAATTCCTGTACTTGTGCCATTATATATGAACTTGGTATCTCAAGTGTTTCTAATGGAATCACCAACGTTTTACATTAACAGAAGTTTGTAGATTTCCTACAAACCTATTAGTAATTACCAGGTGACCTATCAACATCTCCAAAGCCTTGGTGTCATCAAAGGTGATGAACAGTTCAAGCTCCTAGATTTCCTACAAACAACAAAACCCATTCCCCTGAAGGGCAAACTAAGACTGCCTGTTACGAAAGGGAACCCTACTTAAAAACTTAAGGTGACAAGATTTATAATCTGCCTCCAACCACCTAAAGACTACAGCTAAGGAAGAACGGACTGTAAAACCCCTAGGTTTCTGCATCTTGGAATGGAATATGTGATTTAGGAATTACCAACATCAGCCTGGTGGCCTCCCAATGCTTCCAGCGACGAATCAATGGAAGAAAAGGAAGGAGAGACAGGAACAACAACACTATGGGTGTTGGTTACTGCAGGAGATGAAGCATTTGGAATAGGTGAAAAACCTTCCCATGCAGGAAGAGTCGAAACCCTCCAATGCTCTCTGTTGCTATAAAACAACTTCCACTGCTCTTTAGGCCATGCCGGCATTCCATGCGAGGATTCGTTTTAGTACAAAAATTAGAACGGCATCTGCTACACGTGATGTGGGGATCAGTCGCCGCCGAAGCCAAAAACCGAGAACAAGGAAAACCTGGAACCGGGGCGCACACGTTGATGAAGCCGAGAAGGAGTAGAAGAAGAAATTGTCTTAGAAAATTTGTCATTGCAATGCTATGACGAGAATGAATGAAAATGGAAATGTAAAATGACAAATTTTTAAGTAATTTTTATTTTTCCTAACATACAAACCTGAAGTCTTGCATGAGGAAATTACCTTCAGCATGAGCTGGATCAAACTATATTCTAAAACAAGCAGGTTGTTTGGTAGTCGACTGCTGGTGGGAGGGGTAAGGGATACCCTACCATCTCCTGCTACCACTGATGCATCCACCTGCCAGGTATCAGAGTGAGGGGTGGCTTGAATTGAATTAAATATAGAATTTAGGCCAAAGGCCAAGAACTGAGATGTATGAGGTCATTCAGCAACGAAATGGATATCGATAGTAAAAGGTTTGGAAGGTGCAACAGGAGGAAAACCTCTCAGTTGAACTATCAACTGAGTCATTAGGAGAGGGTAGAAAGTAAGATGAAAAAGAGAATATGAAAGGAGGTACAATAATATTAGGAGCAAAAGGGCTTGCTTGCAGGTAGGGGCAGAAGGCATGCCGCAAAGAACCTTAACCCTTAAAGGATGGATATGCTCATAAGTAGTAACAAAAGTATTTGGGTGGCTGACAGATTTACTCATGGCGAGTAACAATATATTACATGTCATCGATTTGGACGAATCAGGCAGGAAAGAGGTGCCATTACTCCTTTAGCCCATACATTAGCTAATGCCAACTTTACGACTGGCTAAAATCAAGAAGCAGGCAGCTCATATAGTTGTGATCGTGACATCAAGGAATATGTACTGCCTCTCTCCCTCACATGTCTTATTTTACATTTGCTCATAAACATATCCAGAGGTTGCTGTTGGTTTTAGTTCTTATCTTTTATGACAGTATGTCAGTTTCAACTATAATTTTGCAAAGAAATATTAAGAAAAACATGTATAATCCCAAAAAGTTACTGGAGTTTCGATCTCAGTCAATTTACATAAATATTTTTACAACAAATATGCTCAAAATTTGTTACTGATTTTAGTTCTTGTCTATTTTTATATTTTATGAGCCGTAATTATAATTTTACAAAAAAACTATCTATTAGAAAAAACATATAGTACAACTAGTTAAAATTTACGGTTATTTTGTAAAAGAGGCCCCACAAGTCATTTTCAACTTCTTGTAGGAGGTAAGGAATATATATATTTTTTTTTTTACACCATGTACATTTGCATATCTTCCTCTTTCCATTTATGTGTTTTTTCTTAAACTAGCCGACCTCAAAGTTTACCCAGCCTAGGATGTTGCATAAATGACAAATTTTCTAAGACAATTTGTATTTTTCGTAGCTACAAACCTGAGGTCTTAACAATAGGATAATGGGATAATGTTTCCTATGTCCTATAGTGGTTGCCCAACATATTGTGTAATTCATCGTTGCCCTTAACAGGTAACGTTTGTATCTTATGAAGATGATTGTGTGTGAATGAGAGAATGAGTGAGTTGGCTGGTCTCTTTCTTTCTCTTGTACCTTTCCTTCTTCCTTCAGGCGGGTTGAGTAAAAGACACGTCATTTGGTGGACTGGTATGATACAGGTGAGTAAAGCCCCGTACACACTATGCATCATGATGCTCGCAGTGTTAGATGGATGCGTTGAAAAACTACTTTTTCAACACGAAGCCGCATCACCAACGTGTTGATGGGGCAGAGCCAATGTCCAAAAGTCTGGATCTCCGGCAATGGGTCAATGTATGACCAATACTTGTGTTGTTTGCTGGGAACCCTACCCATCTTAAAGATGGACGACAGGAAAGACAGTTTGATGGTACCAAGAGTAGGGCAATTAAAATACCAAATTCTTAATCATTACTAGTCTTTCCTATCGCCTTGTAAAAATATGAAATGGTCTTGTAGCAATATATATATATATATATATATATAATATATATATATATATATATATATATATATATATATAGATATATATATATATATATATATATATATATAATCTGTTCTTAATGTTTCACATAATTACAGAGCCAATTTAATAGGTGTTTAGTGAAGTTTCCTGTATAAATTTTCTGTTTTGTTTAGTAACTTGAAATTCCTGAAATATTTGGTCTCTGCTTGCAGGCTACTGATGTTTGGGTGGTAACGGTGGTGGTTTTCGAGCTTCTACTTTAGTATTAGTATGGTAGTATATGTTTGAATATAAGAACATAGCCTAGAAAATCAATATGCAGAAACAGAGTAGCATAAAAACTTTCTTCTCTAAACGGGCACCAGCAGAATCCGATTTATGTGATAGTCCTTCTAAGCGTCATGACTTGAATAAAGGAGGGGAGATTGAAAATGAAAATACATTTTGGGAGGATGACATGACTACTTCCGATAGTGAAGATGTAGATCTAACAGAATGTGGGAGTACGTACTTACAACAAACCTGCAGGTACGAATGATTAAATTACAGCCCATCGTGAAATACTTACAATAAGGCCACCAGGACCAACAGATATCAGTCAAGGTAAAACAGAAAAACCCGTGCTACCAGCTCTGGCATGTTTTCCAACTCGTCAAATTTGCAACTGACTGAGATCATTTAAGGCATCTTGGTATACAAGTCATTCCTGGCTGGAATACTCCGTAATGACAGACGCTGCATATTGCTTTTGCTGTAGGAACTTTCCACAGCCAAATAAAGCCTCTGACACAGCCTTTGTGTCTACTGGGTAACAGACAGTGGAACGGAAAGCAACAGGAAAAAGATGCTGGATTCTTCAAAAAAACATGAGAAAAGTGATTTTCATAGGTACTCCATGTACTTCGAAAGATTTTGAAGAACACATAGCTAGGGGAAACACTATAGCTAAGTCCTTAACATTTACCCATGATAAAACTGTAGCAGAAAATAGGCATTATATCATGGAGGTGGCCAAAGTTTTATGCCTAACAGCTCGTCAAAAAATTACACAAAGGGTGGATCAACTGAAGGTCCTGACAGTATGAAGTAAGGGTGCAATTTTTTTCTTGAAAATAAATGGAACTCATCAGTGAAAAAGATCCCATTATCAAAACCCGTCTGTCTTCCAAGAATGCCAAATACACCATTCCTACCATTCGGAATGAAATTATTGGAATCAGGGCGAAACCGTCCTTGATGAAATAACGGATGAGCTTTATCAATCTAATTGGTTTTCTATAATGGTTGATGGGTCAAATGACATTAGTGGAAGAGAACAGCTATCTGTTGTTGTTAGGTATTTGTTTGATCATACCCTACAGAGGAGTTTTTGGGGTTCGTAAGACTGCATGAACTAATTGAAGAGTATCTTAAAAACAGCATATGTGAAATGTTACCGACATGTAATATTGATGCAAAGAATTGCAATTGCGTTGGTCAAACATATGATGGGCCTCAGTAATGAGTGGGACAAATGCTGGTGTACAAAAACTTTTCCGAGAAGAGGCTGCACCAGAAGCAACTTATATTCATTGTTATAATCACTGCCTAAACTTGGTGATTGTGGATGTTAACTCTGTCAAGATTGCAGACCAGTTCTTTGGATTGTTGGAATCCATATATGTGTTCATGTCATCAGCTGTGCTGCACGAGTTGTTCCTGCAAAAACAAAACAACCTATTTCTGGACAAACAACCCCAAAAGCTTAAAAAATTGAGTGACACAAGATGGGCATGTCAGTATGCAGCCTGCAAAGTAATGCTGCTGAAACTACCAGCTATTTTCCAAATTCTGGAGAAAGTAGCCAATGAACACCCTGGCAAGCGAGCTACTGATGCAGCTGGACTCTTGAACGCAGTCAACTTCTTATTCATCATAAGCCTGTTGTGTTTGAAAATCTGCTGCACAGAACCAAACTGCTGTCAGATATGTTGCAATCACCTACACTTGATGTAGCCGCTGCTGCTGACATGGTTGAGACTCTACGTGATGAGCTGGAGCAAGAGAGACTGGGTTCAAATCGGGACATTCTTTGGTCTAAAGCAAAAGACATGGCAAAGGAACTAGACATCCCAGTAAGATTTGTTCATAAATCAGGAAGAAAAAGACAACAATCTTCCCTGCTTGATGGCTTTGCAACAAGTACTACCCTTGGCCAGCAAGAAACACCCGACTCAAAACATGACTTTTGTATTGCAAATCTGTTCTACCCAGTGCTTGACCGCTTTCTAGCAGAACTTGACTAGATTCAGCGAAGATAAACAGTTACTGAGATCGATTTCAGCACTGAATCGAAGAAGCTCCAAATTTTTTTAATGCAGAGACCATTGAACCAATGGCAGTCCAGTATGGAGTTTGAACTGTCTGATTTAGCTGTAGAAGTACGACAAGCTAAAAGTCTCATTCAGCGCAAGGAATCAGAGGGAGTCATATGATCACCACTCTTGTACAACTGTCGTCATTCATGCCACCTTACAAAGATGTCTTTCCTGACTTGTACAAACTTCTGACAATAGCCATAGTTCTTCCTTCCACATCAGCTGCATGTGAAAGAAGTTTTTCATCGATGAGGCTACTAAAAAATTATCTGCACAGCACCATGGATGATTTACGATTGTCCTCACTTACTGCCCTTAGAAACCACGCGGCAAGAGCCAAATCTATCGATATGGACAAAATTGTATCAAAATTTGCCAAGTGACATGATAATAGAAAGATACTTCTTTACTGAAAATATATCCAATAATGTATATGTTTACACTTGAAGGTATATCATGATATATTGATTCATTTACATGATCCCCGCTTTTTGTGTTTCCCCTTTATCACCTTCTATTACTTTCGTACGAACACCTACGAAATAGTGTTGTGAAAATGGCATGCAATCATTTTAATTTCATGAATGGGTTTCTGAAAAGGTTATCGTAATGAACAATATCTAAACATCAAAATAACACGGGTGAATTGTACTGTATCAATGGGATATTTGTAACTTAATATCGTGAGTACAGAAAAAAGTCAATAATTCCAATCTTACCAATCAGGCGTCATGTTGCAGACTATAAAAGGCTGATTTCGATTCCAAGGACAGAAAGATTCCTTCCAACCCTCTTTCATTCCTATTACTGTACCTCCTTTCATATTACCTTTCCTTCCATCTTGCCATCCTTAACCCTCTCTTAACAATGATTTCATAGTGCCACTGCAAAAGGTTGACCTACTTCCAATATCCTTTTCAGCGTTGAATGACCTCATAAGGTTCCAGTGCTTGGCCTTTGGCCTAAACTCTATATTTCATTCCGACAGTCCATCTCTCTCTCTCTCTCTCTCTCTCTCTCTCTCTCTCTCTCTTCTCTCTCTCTCTCTCTCTCTGTTCCTTGCCATTTATATATATATATATATATATATATATATATATATATATATATATATATATGCAATATAAAAACACTGTATCGTGCTTCTAAGAAATCATAGAGGGATCCACAGTAATATCCTTGTTTATCTAGATATAATATGTTTATACAAAGCTTAAAGCTTTCGTCCATCCTCCTGTGGACTTGATCACTAAGCAAATGAGACATGTAATGGTGAAGAATTCCAAATAAACATAACAAAACAGACAAAGAACATTAACAAGGTTAAAAAATTCGAACAAGTCATTTGGTCGTTTGCCTTTCCATAATTCGCTGTGATCTACGAGGCGGGACAAAGCGCCGGTCTTCTTCCTGAATGACATCTTGACGGTCGTTAACCAAAAAGGTAGTTTGTGACCCTAGTTTCATGACCAGGAAATCAATTCTTGACTACGAGTTTCAAAAAAGTTATGTTCCCCAAGTTTTTTACGACAGATGTCTTTTCTAGAGCCAGAAGTATGTTTTATAATCCAAGGAACGCTCTTCGACTGCTAATTTTAAATGCCTTCCCCTTCCTTATAATCATGACCTGAAAAAAGTTTCCAATAATCTTAGAAAAGAAAGACATGGGTATAGCGTAGTTTTTTCAATACCCTAATACTCTTAAAAAGAAAATTATCAAAAACAGTTGCAGAAAACCAAACACCGATGTTGGAGTCTATGCTATAGGATGTAAAAATTGGGACAAATGCTATATTGGTGAAAAGCGGTCGTTCTCTGGACCAGAGGAAACGTGAAACATGTTTGTAGCTTGCCGTTTGGGCAACGTTTACAGCGCCATTGCCAAGCATACTTGGGATTCCGATCATGCCATCGACTTCAAGGGAGGAAAAGTTATTTATAAGAGTGCGGATAGGACCACTAGGAGAATTGTGAAAGGAGCTCTCATCACTTTGAATGGACACTTTTGAGGGGAATACTGGCATACAGAACAATTTACTTTTGAGTGAAGAAATTTGCAAAAGGGCCAGATAAAGAACTTCAGAAATGTGTACAGCCTCCTTCAATCTGATAATGTAAATAACCATCCTTCGCCCGTTCAAGAGCCTAATCTACAAACTACCTTTTTGGTTAACGACCGTCAAGATGTCATTCAGGAAGAAGACCGGCGCTTGTCCCGCCTCGTAGATCACAGCGAATTATGGAAAGGCAAACGACCCAATGACTTGTTCGAATTTTTTAACCTTGTTAATGTTCTTGTCTGTTTGTTTATGTTTATTTGGAATTCTTCACCATTACATGTCCTCATTTGCTTAGTGATCAAGTCCACAGGAGATTGGACGAAAGCTTAAGCTTTGTATAAACATATTATATCTAGATAAACAAGGATATTACTGTGGATCCCTCTATTGATATATATATATATATATATATATATATATATATATATATAATGATAAAGATAACAGGGAGGGTTTATAATGGGACGAGAGAGAGAGAGAGATTTGCTAGATAAGTCATTCTTTGATATGCCTTGATGTC
>NC_087208.1:3648969-3714027 GCF_015104395.2 Macrobrachium nipponense | reverse complement strand
GACATCAAGGCATAAATCAAAGAATGACTTATCTAGCGAATCTCTCTCTCTCTCTCTCCATTAATAAACCTCCATGTTATCTTTATCATCATTATTATATATATATATATATATATATATATATATATATATATATATATATATATATATATACTATATATAAGTGGCAACAGAGAGAGAGAGAGAGAGAGGAGAGAGAGAGAGAGAGATGGACTGTCGGACTGAAATATAGAGTTTAGGCCAAAGGCCAAGCACTGGAACCTTATGAGGTCATTCAACGCTGAAAAGGATATTGGAAGTAGGTCAACCTTTTGCAGTGGCACTATGAAATCATTGTTAAGAGAGGGTTAAGGATGGCAAGATGGAAGGAAAGGAAATATGAAAGGAGGTACAGTAATAGGAATGAAAGAGGGTTGGAAGGAATCTTTCTGTCCTTGGAATCGAAATCAGCCTTTTTTTATAGTCTGCAACATGACGCCTGATTGGTAAGATTGGAATTATTGACTTTTTTCTGTACTCACGAAATTAAGTTACAAACATCCCATTGATACAGTACAATTCACCCGTGTTATTTTGATGTTTAGATATTGTTCATTATGATAACCTTTTCAGAAACCCATTCATGAAATTAAAATGATTGCATGCCATTTTCACAACACTATTTCGTAGGTGTTCGTACGAAAGTAATAGAAGGTGATAAAGGGGACACAAAAAGCGGGGATCATGGTAAATGAATCAATATATCATGATATACCTTCAAGTGTAAACATATACATTATTGGATATTTTCAGTAAAGAAGTATCTTTCTATTATCATGTCACTTGGCAAATTTTGATACAATTTTGTCCATATCGATAGATTTGGCTCTTGCCGCGTGGTTTCCAAGGGCAGTAAATGAGGACAATCGTAAATCATCCATGGCGCTGTGCAGATAATTTTTTATTAGCCTCATCGATGAAAAACTTCTTTCACGTTCAGCTGATGTGGAAGGAAGAACTATGGCTATTGTCAGAAGTTTGTACAAGTCAGGAAAGACATCTTTGTAAGGTGGCATGAATGACGACAGTTGTACAAGAGTGGTGATCATATGACTCCCTCTGATTCCTTGCGCTGAATGAGACTTTTGGCTTGCCGTACTTCTACAGCTAAATCAGACAGTTCAACTCCATACTGGACTGCCATTGGTTCAATGGTCTCTGCATTAAAAAAATTTGGAGCTTCTTCGATTCAGTGCTGAAATCGATCTCAGTAACTGTTTATCTTCGCTGAATCTAGTCAAGTTCTGCTAGAAAGCGGTCAAGCACTGGGTAGAACAGATTTGCAATACAAAAGTCATGTTTTTGAGTCGGGTGTTTCTTGCTGGCCAAGGTAGTACTTGTTGCAAAGCCATCAAGCAGGGAAGATTGTTGTCTTTTTCTTCCTGATTTAGAAACAAATCTTACTGGGATGTCTAGTTCCTTTTGCCCATGTCTTTTGCTTTAGACCAAAGAATGTCCCGATTTGAACCCAGTCTCTCTTGCTCCAGCTCATCACGTAGAGTCTCAACCATGTCAGCAGCAGCGCTACATCAAGTGTAGGTGATTGCAACATATCTGACAGCAGTTTGGTTCTGTGCAGCAGAGTTTTTTCAAACACACAGGCTTATGATGAATAAGAAGTTGACTGCGTTCAAGAGTCCAGCTTGCATCAGTAGCTCGCTTGCCAGGGTGTTCATTGGCTACTTTCTCCAGAATTTGGAAAATAGCTGGTAGTTTCAGCAGCATTACTTTGCAGGCTGCATACTGACATGCCCATCTTGTGTCACTCAATTTTTTAAGCTTTGGGGTTGTTTTGTCCAGTAGGTTGTGGTGTTTTTGCAGGAACAACTCGTGCAGCACAGCTGATGACATGAACACATATATGGATTCCAACAATCCAAAGAACTGGTCTGCAATCTTGACAGAGTTAACATCCACAATCACCAAGTTTAGGCAGTGATTATAACAATGAATATAAGTTGCTTCTGGTGCAGCCTCTTCTCGGAAAAGTTTTTGTACACCAGCATTTGTCCCACTCATTACTGAGGCCCATCATATGTTTGACCAACGCAATTGCAATTCTTTGCATCAATATTACATGTCGGTAACATTTCACATATGCTGTTTTTAAGATACTCTTCAATTAGTTCATGCAGTCTTACGAACCCCAAAAACTCCTCTGTAGGGTATGATCAAACAAATACCTAACAACAACAGATAGCTGTTCTCTTCCACTAATGTCATTTGACCCATCAACCATTATAGAAAACCAATTAGATTGATAAAGCTCATCCGTTATTTCATCAAGGACGGTTTCGGCCCTGATTCCAATAATTTCATTCCGAATGGTAGGAATGGTGTATTTGGCATTCTTGGAAGACAGACGGGTTTTGATAATGGGATCTTTTTCACTGATGAGTTCCATTATTTCAAGAAAATTGCCCTTATTCATACTGTCAGGACCTTCATGATGACCCATTTGTGCAATTTTTTGACGAGCTGTTAGGCATAAAACTTTGGCCACCTCCATGATATAATGCCTATTTTCTGCTACAGTTTTATCATGGGTAAATGTTAAGGACTTAGCTATAGTGTTTCCCCTAGCTATGTGTTCTTCAAAATCTTTCGAAGAACATGGAGTACCTATGAAAATCACTTTTCTCATGTTTTGAGAAGCCAGCATCTTTTTCTGTTGCTTTCTTCCACTGTCTGTACCCAGTAGACACAAAGGCTGTGTCAGAGGCTTTATTTGGCTGTGGAAAGTTCCTACAGCAAAAGCAATATGCAGCGTCTGTCATTACGGAGTATTCCAGCCAGGAATGACTTGTATACCAAGATGCCTTAAATGATCTCAGTCTGTTGCCAATTTGACGAGTTGGAAAACATGCCAGAGCTGGTAGCACGGGTTTTTCTGTTTTACCTTGACTGATATCTGTTGGTCCTGGTGGTCTTATTGTAAGTATTTCACGATGGGCTGTAATTTAATCATTCGTACCTGCAGGTTTGTTGTAAGTACGTACTCCCACATTCTGTTAGATCTACATCTTCACTATCGGAAGTAGTCATGTCATCCTCCCAAAATGTATTTTCATTTTCAATCTTCCCCTCCTTTATTCAAGTCATGACGCTTAGAAGGACTATCACATAAATCGGATTCTGCTGGTGCCCGTTTAGAGAAGAAAGTTTTTATGCTACTCTGTTTCTGCATATTGATTTTCTAGGCTATGTTCTTATATTCAAACATATACTACCATACTAATACTAAAGTAGAAGCTCGAAAACCACCACCGTTACCACCCAAACATCAGTAGCCTGCAAGCAGAGACCAAATATTTCAGGAATTTCAAGTTACTAAACAAAACAGAAAATTTATACAGGAAACTTCACTAAACACCTATTAAATTGGCTCTGTAATTATGTGAAACATTAAGAACATATATATATATATATATATATATATATATATATATATATAAATAAAGGTGGTTTTTTTGCCACGAAGGAAAAAAAATGAAAAAACGAGTTGGCCGAGTACTTTGGGCGGTCCCTATTCGGGGAAAACCCTTTACTGAGGCATACTGGTTTTACAAAGAACACCATAGTCAAAAGAAGGCTTAATATACAAACTGACACTACCAAATTAGCCATAAGGGCGATTTTCACTCTACAGAGAGGAGGAGGAGTCATAGGCTAGCCACCCACCTTGAAGGAGGGACCCGCGGTAAACAAGTGATTCTTCCAGAAAAAACAGTTCATTTTGAAAACAACACAGGAGCATAGACAATTTAATATCATGAATTTTTACACAAATTTTCCCAACAAAAAATTATTATTAATGAAGAGACGAAGGAAAATATAAATATATATATAAATATTTATATTTTCTTGGTTCTCTTCATTAATAATAATTTTTTTGTTGGGAAAATTTGTGTAAAAATTCATGATATTAAATTGTATATGCTCCTGTGTTGTTTTCAAAATGAACTGTTTTTTCTGGAAGAATCACTTGTTTACCGCGGGTATCCTTCAAGGTGTGGCTAGCCTATGACTCCTCCTCCTCTCTGTAGAGTGAAAATCGCCCTTATGGCTAATTTTGGTAGTGTCAGTTTGTATATTAAGCCTTCTTTTGACTATGGTGTTTCTTTGTAAAACCAGTATGCCTCAGTAAAGGGTCCGAATAGGACCGAAAGTACTCGGCCAACTCGTTTTTTCTTTTTTATTTTTTTCCTTCGTGGCAAAAAAAAAAAACTTTATTTATACATAGCATCACGTTTTATATACTTCGTGATCAAGTTATTCATATATATATATATATTTATATATATATATAATATATATATATAATATATAGATATTGTACAAGACATTTCATATTTTACAAGGCGATAGGAAAGACTAGTAATGATTAAGAATTTGGTATTTTAATTGCCCTACTCTTGGTACCATCAAACTGTCTTTCCTGTCGTCCAGTCTTTAAAGATGGGTAGTTTCCCAGCAAACACACAAGTATTGGTCATACATTGACCCATTGCCGGAGATCCTGACTTTTGGACATTGGCTCTGCCCCATCAACACGTTGGTGATGCGGCTTCGTGTTGAAAAAGTAGTTTTTCAACGCATCCATCTAACACTGCGAGCATCATGATGCATAGTGTGTACGGGGCTTTACTCACCTGTATCATACCAGTCCACCAAATGACGTGTCTATTACTCAACCCGCCTGAAGGAAGAAGGAAAGGTACAAGAGAAAGAAAGAGACCAGCCAACTCACTCATTCTCTCATTCACACAATCATCTTCAGTAAGATACAAACGTGACCTGTTAAGGGCAACGATGAATTACCAATATGTTGGGCAACCACTATAAGACATAGGAAACATTATCCCATTATCCTATTGTTAAGACCTCAGGTTTGTAGCTACGAAAAATACAAATTGTCTTAGAAAATTTGTCATTTATGCAACATCCTAGGCTGGGTAAACTTTGAGGTCGGCTAGTTTAAGAAAAAACACATCAATGGAAAGAGGAAGATGCAAATGTACATGGTGTAAAAAAAAAAAATATATTCCTTACCTTCTACAAGAAGTTGAAAATGACTTGTGGGGCCTCTTTTACAAAATAACCGTAAATTTTAACTAGTTGTACTATATGTTTTTTCTAATAGATAGTTATTTTTTGTAAAATTATAATTACGGCTCATAAAATATCAAAATAGACAAGAACTAAAATCAGTAACAAATTTTGAGCATATTTGTTGTAAAAATATTTATGTAAATTGACTGAGATCGAAACTCCAGTAACTTGGTTGGAGGCAGATTATAAATCTTGTCACCTTAAGTTTTTAAGTAGGGTTCCCTTTTGTAACAGGCAGTCTTAGTTTGCCCTTCAGGGGAATGGGTTTTGTTGTTTGTAGGAAATCTAGGAGCTTGAACTGTTCATCACCTTTGATGACACCAAGGCTTTGGAGATGTTGATAGGTCACCTGGTAATTACTAATAGGTTTGTAGGAAATCTACAAACTTCTGTTAATGTAAAACGTTGGTGATTCCATTAGAAACACTTGAGATACCAAGTTCATATATAATGGCACAAGTACAGGAATTAAGTGCACTAATTTTTGGTTTGGTTGGGGGTTACCCATCAAAAGCCTAGTATATCTAATAATTCAGCCTTCATAAAATGAAATTTTCATTATTAAAATGAAGTTTTATTGTATACTTACCGAACAATTATAGAGCCGTGATTTCCACGAGCGGCAGGATACTAAATTCAAATTTAGCGCGTCGGCGTCGCCAACACTGGTGGTGATGACGTCATCTCCCTCCACTCGCGGGAGAACCAGGTACAACTGCCCAGGTGAATCCAATTCTTTCTGCCCGTCCGTCCACCTAAGGGGAGGAGGGTGGGTATAATCTATAATTGTTTCGGTAAGTATACAAATAAAACTTCATTTTAATAATGAAAATTTCATTTTTATTGTATTGGTCTTACCGAACAATTATAGAGCTGATTACACATTTATGGAAGGTGGGTTATTCAGTGGACCACTAGTATTTTTAAATGGTTACATTTATTGCAATACCAGTAAACACTCAAGGTGTCTGTTGTACCTTACCTTGTAAGAGAGCTACAGCAGACTGTTACTGCCTCTGGTCGGTGCTCTTCTTACTATTGTAGAGGAATTGGAATTTGACCAAAGTTAGCCTCTACAGGAGTGGGAATCCTTCCGTAGTTCAAGCGAGTCAAGGCAGACTGACGGAGGATAGTAACAACAAAGATTGCCCTTGCCCTGGGCTAAGACCAGAAATTCAATCATACAAAACATTTTGTCACCAACACCAGATTTAAAAAAACATATATACCCCAACCATGTAAAATCTGACCTAACAGACTGGTGAGTATCCCAGGTACTCAGTACCCCCAGCTTCCCTTGAACTCGACAACCTATTCAAGGTGAAAAGTTAGCATAGAGGTGACGACCCCTGTGCCGTTTCTCCCAACACCATGCCAGAAACCGCCACCGGACCTAACGTTTTACAATTCTCGAAACCGTTTCTATCTCTTTGAGATAATGACTCGCAAAAACCGAATTCGATCTCCAGACGTGCTCTGAAGAATCGAAGCTAAAGATAAATTCTTTCTGAATGCTAAAGAAGTTGCCACTGCTCTAACCTCGTGAGCTTTTTAACTCTCAGAACGGAAGATTGTCGTTCTCGGACTGCGAGTGAGCTTCCCTGA
The DNA here is from genome assembly GCF_015104395.2 of Macrobrachium nipponense. Taxonomy (NCBI): domain Eukaryota; kingdom Metazoa; phylum Arthropoda; class Malacostraca; order Decapoda; family Palaemonidae; genus Macrobrachium; species Macrobrachium nipponense. The sequence goes on along the minus strand of NC_087208.1, from coordinate 3,707,271 downwards.
TAAGCTCTCTAATAAGAACGATATAGCATTCTTAGAAAGAGGCGAGAGGGATTTTGAACCGAGGTCCAGAGCTTAGAAGATTGTCCTCTGATACCCTTAGTGGCAAACAGATACTGCTTAATAGCCCCTGACTGGACATAAGAGCCTTTCTTCCTCCTCATTTCCAACCAAATCAGATAAGTTCCTTACACAAAACTCCTCCGGACCCAAGGATTAGAAGGATTCTCATTTTTGGCTAGAAAGGTCAAAGATACCGAAAATACAGCATTGCCTTGCGAGAAACCGACTCTTTTGTCTATAGCGTGCAATTCGCTGCACGCTTAGCAGAAGCTAGTGCAATAAGAAAGAGTGCCTTCTTAGTCAAGTTCCTGAGTGAAGCCGACTTCAAAGGCTCAACGGTGGGGGCCCCATGAGGAACTTAAGCACCACACTCTAAGTTCCAAGCCACGGTGATCTTGCGGGAGCTTAGTGGTTTCGAAAGACCTAATGAGGTCCGACAGATCTGAATTGGAGGAAATATCCAAACCTCGATGTCGAAAAACCGAAGAGAGCATGGCTCTATATCCTCTGATCGTCGAAGGAGCCAGTTTCTTAGAGTTCCTAAGAAATAGAAGAAAATCTGCTATTTCTGTTAAAGAGGTCGCAGAAGTAGAGACTTTAGCACTTCTACACCACTCTCTGAAGATTCTCCACTTCCCTTGATAGAGTTTGTTAGAAGACTCTCTCCCTACAACGAGCGATAGCTTCTGCAGCTCTTCTTGAAAATCCTTTCGCTCTGACAAGATTCCGGACAGTCTGAACCCTGTCAGAGCTAGAGCGGACAAGTTTTGGTGGAACCTCTTGAAGTGAGGTTGTTTGAGAAGCCACTTCTCTGGAGGAAGAAGTCTGGGGGAAGATCTACTAACAACTGGAGAAGGTCGGGAACCACTCTTTTCCTGGGCCCAAAAGGGAGCGATTAACGTTAGCGTTACATTGCTGTGCGACATGAACTTGTTTCAGCACCTCTCTTATTAGACCGAAACGGAGGGAATGCATAAGCTTCCAGACCCGACCAATCCAACAGCATTGCGTCCCACCGACCAAGCTAGAGGATCTGGGACTGGAGAACAAAAGAGAGGAAGACGGTTGTTTCCTCGATGTCGCGAACAGGTCTATTGACGGTCGTCCCCAAAGGCGCCAAAGTTTCTGACAAATCTTGTTGTCCAAAGTCCACTCCAGAGGTAACACTTGCTGTTTGACGACTTAACTCGTCCGCCAGGACGTTCATCTTTCCCGGAACAAATCTCGGGACTAGCTGAACCTTCGCTTCGTTTTGACCACAGGAGGAGATCCTTGGCTACTTCCGTTAACAGAGAGAAAAGACCGAGTCCCCCCCCCCCTGTTTTCCGCACGTACGAGAGAGCCGTGGAGTTGTCGGAATGCACTGCCACTACTCGGCCTTCTACTAAGCTCCGAAACTGTCTGAGCCCTAAGAAAATTGCTAACAGTTCCTTTACATTTATGTGGAACTTCTTCTCCTTCTCCGACCAAGCTCCTGAAGTCCGTTGATTTCCCAGTAGGGCTCCCCAACCTGTGTCCGATGCGTCGGAAAAGAACTGTAGGTTCGGGAGGATGGGTCGTAAATCTAACCCTTCTTCCAACCTTGCTCGAGAGAGCCACCACCTTAGGTCCTCTTTTATTTGATCTGTGACAGGAAAGGTAATCGAGTCTGGTTGTGTCTTCCTGCACCAAGAGGCTCTCAGGAAAAACTGCAGAGGTCCTCATGTGCATCTTCCCAACGTCACAAATTTCTCCACTGACGTCAATTTGCCCAGGAGCCTCATCCACTGATTGGCAGAACTTACCTTTTTGTCCAAGAACTCCTGAACTGTCTCCAGACGCCTTGAACCCTCCCTCTTCGGGGACAGAAAGCCCGAAAAACTTGAGCATTCAGAATCATCCCCAAATAAAGGATGCTCTGAGATGGAACCAACTGGGACTTCTGTTTTGTTGACCAGAATTCCTAACTTTCTGGCAAGATCCAGAGTTGTTCCAAGGTCCTTCATGCACCGACTCTCTGATTCCGACCGGAGAAGCCAATCGTCCAGATAGAGGGAGATTCTTACTCCTATATGTGTAGCCAGCTTCCTATTCGGGGATAGAACCCTGGTGAAAACTTGAGGAGCGGTCGCTAGTCCGAAGCAAAGCGCCCGAAACTGAACACCTTGCCCTTCTCGAAACATTGAACCTCAGGTACTTCCGAGATTCGCGATGTATCGGAATGTGAAAATAAGCGTCTTGCATGTCCAGAGAGACCATCCAATCCCCCTGGTCTGATGGACTCCAGAACCGACCGAGCGGTCCCTCCATATGAAAATTTTGTTTTGGTTTTTTCTGGACATGCAAGTTTTCAGGGCGCTCACATCCAAAACCGGCCTCCAGCCCCCTGATGACTTGGGAACTACAAAAAGGCGATTGTAAAAGCCTGGAGGAAAATCCCCTTCTATCTGTTCTATCGCTTCTTTGAGAACAAGCGCTTCCACTTCTGCGGCTAGCGCCAGAAATTTGTCTGAGCCCGGAGAGTATGCCTGGAATGGAATTGCTTGGCACAGGTGAGAGCGAGGGAGGTGAAACGAGAGGAATACGATAGCCGAACTTGAGTACTTGCACTACCCAGGCTTCTGCTCCTCTGTTTTCCCATTCCTCCCAAAACAGAGCCAGCCTGGCTCCACTGGTGCATGAAGAACCGAGCTTTCATTTGGAAGGTTTGTTAACCTTGGCCGAGGCCTTAGACTGAGGTCGCAAATTCGATTTCGGCCGAAAGAAGCGCTTGGGTTTTCTCCCTCGAAAAGGCGCTTGGGCCAGAGGAGAAACCGAAGGAACAGTCTCCACAGGAGCTTTAGGTCTCTTAGTAGACTGTGCCAGTAAATCCGAAGTAGATTTCTTATCTAGCGCAGACGAAAATTGACAACACTACATCGTCTGGAAAAAGTTATCTTTCACAAAAGGAGCAAACAAAGAGAGCAGACTTCGTTTGGGACGTAACCCTTTTAGAAGCAAAGGAGCACCAAAGTTGCCTTTTCTTAAGGGTACCAAAGCGATGAGCGAAGCTAACATCACATCCATCCCTAATGGATTTGTCCGCACAGGACAGAACACCAATCCAATCCTCCGCTAACTCCTGGGAAAGAGAAGGACAGTCTTCGATCTTGGCCGCTAAAGCGCCAATAGTCCAATCAAGGAAGCTAAAGACTTCCAAAAGTTTAAATTGATTCTTTACAACGTGGTCCAACTCAGGCGCTGTAAAGAAAACTTTCGCTGCGGCGAAAGCAGATCTTCTAGAGGAGTCGATTAAACTGGAGAAGTCTCCCTGGGAGGAGGCAGCAAACAAACTCCCAGAGAAGGAGCTTCCCTTCCCCAGTTACTAAAACCTATACCTCTTACGAAGCAACTAGAGGGAGGGTAAGCAAAAAGAGCCTTCCCTAAGTCTCTTTTCATAGACATCCATTTCTCCGTCTCTTTCAACGAATGTCTAACCGCTTTAGATAGAACAAGTTTTGGGAGGAGAGGGTCTGAAGTTTTCCTCCTCATCAAAAAGTCGAAGTGGGGAGCGCGGAGCCGCTTTCTCAAAATAATCTGATAAGATACCAGAAGAAATCTAAGGAGACGTGAATAACACGAGAGGTGATGTGATCCCTCCTCCTCTACTTCTTCTTCATTCTCCGATACCGCCGAAGAAGTAGACGGAACTACAACCGGATCTGAAGGTTTCGAACCACCCTTGGACTCATTCATCCAGTTGGTTAACATCTCTAACTGCTTGCGCAAAGGCGCCAGAGACGAATCAAAAACAGTTAACGTAGGCTTGGAAGAGCCTAAATGTTCAGCAGGAGGCGGAAAAACTACTTGCGCCTCGCTCGGAGCCGCCGAAATTCGAGGCGAAACAGGCGCATCAGGCCGTAACAGACGAAAAAGCGCCTAAAGAAACACCCTTAGAACTGCTAGCTACAGCGCTAAAACCACAATCTCTACTAGTAGATGGAGCCGAAAAAGGCACAGATTGAGGCGCGAACGAACGAGCCGCTAACGGTCGAGGCGCAACCCTACTCTCAGGCTCCTTATACCGCTTGACTGGAGGAGGCGAAGAATCGGCGCCTGAACGCCTCTTTAAGGGACGCGAAACGGGCGAATCTCGCCAAGAGCGCCGTGCGACCGGAGACGAATCGCTTGAATCATTTGAAAGGCGTCTGACCGCAACACCTTTCCAACGCTTAACCGAGCCCTGTTGAGGCGCAACAGGCTCAACAAGAGAGGCGCCTGTCTGTGGGCAAATCCCGATCGACTCCCTGGACTTCCGGTATGTCTTCTCCCCGGTGCGGGGGAGCTGGACAGTGACCTTTGTCTAGGGAGACGTGTCAGGACAGACAGACGCACCCTCAACTACACTCTTACCTGAGGCCGCTTTTCTCCAAAAACGTCTTAATTACCAAGTTGCAAAACCGTATTCGCTAGTACCGAAAAATTTCTGATCTAACCTCGATTCCAGAACTGCAATGGTGTCGGAAGAAACTACACGGGAAGCCGAGAAGTGGGATTAGTAGGAGGAATAGGAGGTGTAGTTAAAGGAGACATAACAATTTGAGAGAAACAGAAGGAACAGATGCATCGCAAGACGAAGCAGAGCTAAGTCTACTTTCCCTAAGCGCTGCTTTTCAAATTCTGTCTTTAGCTAATTTCTCCGAGTATGAACTAAAAAACTTCCATTGAGAATCAGTCCAATCACTTACACTCGTTACATGTTCGATCTGCTGAACAAACCTGTCCCCTACACTTAACACATTTAGTGTGAGAATCATACTCTAGCTGGATAATCTAGTTTTACATCCTGAGATTGCAAAACCTAACTCCCGACGGACTAGAATCCGACATGGCAACGCCTAAATAAAAAGCAACAAAATTAACAACAACGCCAAAAAAGCAAAAAGTACTTCACCAATTCCGAAGATCAATCCACAAAAGAAAAAAGCGAAGCAAAGTATCCAACCGCACCGACCACCGATGTTCACCGGACGCCGGCAGGAAAAGAATTGGATTCACCTGGGCAGTTGTACCTGGTTCTCCCGCGAGTGGAGGGAGATGACGTCATCACCACCAGTGTTGGCGACGCCGACGCGCTAAATTTGAATTTAGTATCCTGCCGCTCGTGGAAATCACGGCTCTATAATTGTTCGGTAAGACTACTACATAAAATTATTAAATAATTTTATGTTCATTTGCTGTGGCCAAACAATATTTATAAATAGGCCCACTGTCAGAGAACACAATTTCTTAAATTTAAAACAAATACATGTAATTATGAATTAAATGCCAAGATATGCAACTTGCCAAATATTTTCAATTGCAAGAAAAAAATTAAAAGTTGCTGTGATTTAAACACTGTTGCCACACGATATGACATTATATTGCTGGACTGAATTGTGGAAAACAAAGATGTGTAATGATTTTCATATAAAAAACAGGAACAAGGCAAAAGTAAAGAAATTAAGTAAGAGTATAATTTTTATTCTCACTGTCTACATTAACAGTACTCCCATTAAATTATGAACTTTTACAATTTTCAAACAAAGGTCAAGGCTTACTGAAATTTCTGAAACACTAGGAAATTTGAGAATGACAGCTCATCAGTACTTGCAAGGAAAATTAATCACTCTAATGTTTCAGGATTTACCTCTAACCTCGTGTAGTATTTACAATGATGATTCTGAAAGAGCATCTTAATTTGCAAGTCTGATCTGGTGAGACAATTATTTACAAAAATAACTAATAATGATTTTTAAAGACTATCAATTTTTTTTTACAGAAACCATTATTAGTTAATAAATATACAGAAAAATTTCTTCATTCAACATACAGCCTGGTAAGTACACAAACCTTTCTACCTGGTAAGCCCTTCTTGGTGCTTGACTTGAGTGGTTAAATTCTAACGTACAGCTTTTTACTTTTAAGTCTAACAATGGATTTTGCAGTCATCAACAAATTTTGTCTTCACCCACCATGAAAATTTAGTCACAAAACTGTAAAAAGCATCCTCTACTTTCTGCCAACAAACAGATCAACCTGGAATGTCATGTAAAAATAAAAGAGAAACCCACATAATCCTTTCACAACATGCTTAATAGTGAAGAATCCACAAAACAGCAACACTATCTATATAGATCGCACATACAAGACCCTCCAAATTAAAAAACAAAAATTAAAAAAAAAAAAACAACTATTACAAGGTATGGGGAGAAAAAAAAAAATTGTGCTTGGCAGATGATCTAATTATCAAATTTACGGTTTGGATTGGCACCAAAAAGCATTTCCCTTATTTCAGGAAGCATCTGTTGGGAACATCTCCAATCTGGCTTCCAAAGTGTTTGAGACCTTGATGCGGTTTCCCTTTGTGAGAAGTTCAATACCACCACAGCTGAAATTAATCAAAATTTCATTAGAACTCCAATAATGCTGCTATTATTTTTGCACATCACTATCTAAAAACAATGAAATCAACAATGAAATTTCAATTTAATGCTCAAGACAAACATGAAAAACATGGAAATTCTCTAGGACCAGCTAAGCTTATGATCTCTAAAAACTGAACTTGACTTTACATTTTGAAGGCAAATTTAAGCTAACACTACTTGTTGACTGTAAGTATGTAGTACTTAATTTATAACCAATAATGGAAATTATTGACTAGGCTTACATGAATCTTGTTTCTTGGTGTTAATTATTTGTTTTTCTTTGCTCTCTAGTTTATCCTTTGCATTTAGTTTTTTGTACAGTACTTGGATGATTAGGCAACCAAGGTTATAAGGATGGATGAATAATTTCTACTATCAAAGGCCAACAGATACAATGTGCTGAGAATTAGGTTTTGAAGAATCAACTACATACCTGTCTGGCATAATAGAACTAAAATATGGATGCGGTTCCAAATACTGCCTAATCTTTTAACTTTTAAGGTTACATCTATTCTAGTACAGTGATACACTTCATTGTAAATCCGCACACATAAAAATGAATTTTTAAAAATTAAATTGTATTTTTCATAGGTAACAAACTTGAGGTCTTAACATTAAGATAAACCTTCCTGGTGCCGAGCTGCAAATCAGAAGTAAAACAAATCAAATATTGTATAGTGGACTGGCCCTTATTTTGTGGTTTGGCAACTGCAGATTCAGCTATTCAAAGCTATTCTGGGATACATTTTTTCAATAAATTGCACGAAAATTGGTAATTTGTTGACTTTTTCGTTGAAAAAAAAAAATCACTGACTACATGTACTGTATTTTCATGTTATTTTTGTGATGAAATATATTTTTATTGTAAAAAATGATATTGTAATGATACAATTAAGTTTGTTCATACTTACCTGGCAGATATATATATAGCTGTATTTTTCCGAATCCGACAGAAATTTAAACACTTACGACACACGCAGTGGGAGTCAGGTGGTTAGTACCCATTCCCGCCGCTGGGAGGCGGGTATCAGGAATCATTCCCATTTTCTATTCATAATTTTTATTTCCACTGTCTCCTGAGGGGAGGTGGGTGGGTACTTGATTATATATATCTGCCAGGTAAGTATGAACAAACTTAATTGTATCATTACAATATCATTTTGTTCATGAAACTTACCTGTCAGATATATATATAGCTGAATCCCACCTTTGGTGGTGGGAGTAGACAGAATAGAAGATTTTAGGAAACATATATATGCAGATAATTGATATCTTGATTCCTTACCTGTTAGCATACCTGACTTCGTGGTTACTGCCGCGTAAGTCTGCTTTGTGCTACTAGAGTTGCCAGCAAGGTAGAGACCTATAAAGCTGGTGCAACACTCCAGATGATCTGTCAACAGGGGCGAGACCACGACGTGGACTAGACCATTGACCATACAAATGAGGGCAACGAAGTAAAACCAAAAACCACTGGCGTAGCCTACCAAAAGTATCCCACATAGACTAAGCTAATGGAAGGGAGATCCGCCGCAGGCGGTCAACCCCACAACCATAAACACAAGTTAAAAACTCCCCTAAACCATTAAGGTAGGATGAGCGCTACCTCCTGCCCCCAAACAGTGTCTGCAGCGACGTATGGTCCGAGCGAGTAACAATTTTCGTATGTTGCTTTCACCTCCCGCAGGTATGTGAAGCGAACACCGAATTGCTTCGCCAATAAGTGGCGCCCAAATATCTTTGATTGCCATATTTTTGTGCAAAAGCCACCGAAGTAGCAATAGCCCTCAACTCGTGGGCTTTCACTTTCAGAAGCTTCCATGTCACTTTCACTACACTTTTCATGGGCTTCCTTAACCGTACTTCTTAAGAAGAACGCCAGTGCATTCTTCGACATCGGAAGATCTTGGTTTTTTCAACAGAGCACCACAAGTTCTCCGAAGAACCTCTGCATGCTCTGGTTTCTCTGCAAATAAAACTTGAGAGCCCTGACAGGACACAGGACTCTCTCAGCTTCAGGTCCCACTAGCTCCGACAACCCTTTGATCTCGAACGTCCTCGGCCAAGGGTTGGAAGGGTTCTCGTTCTTTGCTAAGAACGTAGGACTTAAGGAACAAACTGCACTATGATCCTTGAACCCAATATGCTTGCTTATGACTTGAATTTCGCTAACCCTCTTCGCCGTCGCCAGAGCGGTTAGGAAAATGGTCTTCTTAGTAAGATTCCTAAGCGAGGCTAAATGGAGCGGTTCAAATTGACTCGACATGAGAAAACTAAGTACCCACGTCTAAGTTCCACGATGGTACTTTCGGTTGGAGAACTTTCACAGTCTCAAATGATCTAATGAGATCATGAATGTCTCTATCATTCGCTAAGTCGAGTCCTCTATGCCTGAAGACCACAGAAAGCACGCTTCTGTAGCCTTTAATCGTGGGAACGGCTAGTTTCGCTTCTTTCCTAAGGTGAAGAAGGAAATCTGCTATCTGGCTCACAGAGGTTGAGGTGGAGGAAATGCCCTTCCTTCTGCACCAACTTCTAAAGACAGCCCACTTTGATTGGTAAACTGCGATTGAGGAGGGCCTCCTTGCGGTGGCAATCGCCGTTGCCACAGGTCTTGAAAAACCCCTCGCTCTGGCCAACTTCTTGATAGTCTGAATGCAGTCAGACTCAGAGCGGGGAGGTTTTTGTGGTACCTCTCGAAGTGGGGCTGTCTGAGAGATCTTTCCTTAGGGGCAGAGTCCATTGGGAAAGTCTACTAGGAAGGACATCACCTCCGTGAACCAGTCGACCGCTGGCCAGAAGGGGGCGATGAGGGTCATTCTCGCTCCTTCTGATGCAGCGAACTTCATTACTTCCCCGAGGATTTTGAATGGGGGAAAAGCGTAAATGTCTAGTCCCGACCAATTCCACAGTAGGGCGTCTACTGCCACTGCTCCCGGGTCCAGAACTGGGGAGAGCAATACAGCGGAAGTCTCTTCGTTCGGGAAGTTGCGACGTCCACATGAGGACGTCCCCACAGCTTCCATAGCGCCTGGCATACTTCCTGATGAAGGGTCCATTCCGTCGGCAGAAGCTGTCCTTGCCGACTGAGAAGGTCCGCTCGCACGTTTTCCACGCCTGACACAAATCTTGTCAGAATCGTGACGTTTTGCGACTTCGCCCAAATCAGGATATTCTTCGCGATGGCGAACAGAGAAGGAGAGTGAGTTCCCCCTGTTTCCTGAGGTATGCCAAGGCTGTGTGTTGTCCGAGTTTATCTGAACCACTTTGTTGGAGACTTCCTCTTGGAAGAACCTTAGAGCAAGGTAAACCGCTGAAAGTTCTTCTTTAAGATTGATGTGCCAGGACACCTGTTTCCCCTCTCCAGGTGCCTGACACTTCTCTCCCTCCCAGTGTTGCTCCCCAACCCGTGGAGGACGCGTTGGAGAACAACACTAGGTGCGGGTTCCGAAGCTTGAGCGAAAGTCCTTCCGCAAGCTTCTTTGGATCCAACCACCATTTGAGGTGCTTTTTCACTTCTTCCGTCAAAAACAAGACCTCTTCTAGATCCTGTTTGCGTGACCAATTGCTTGAGAGGAAGAACTGAAGTGGTCGGAGGTGCAACCTTCCTAGAGAAACAAACTTCTCCAGTGAGGAAATGGTCCCCAGCAGACTCATCCATTCCCTCACCGAGCATGTTTCCTTCCCTAGAAAGGCTGACACTTTGTCTAGGCATTGAAGTTGTCGCCCCTGGACGGAAAAGCCCGAAAGCCACTGAGTCCATCTGAATCCCCAGATAGACTAAGGATTGAGAAGGAGTCAGATGCGATTTCTTCGAGATTCACCAGAAGTCCCAGGGACCTCGCTAACGACAGAGTCGTGTGAAGGTCCTTCAGACACCGGTCTTGCGATGAGGCTCGAATAAGCCAGTCGTCTAGGTAGAGAGAGATCCTTATTTCCGCAAGATGGAGCCACCTCGCAACGTTCTTCATAAGAACGGTGAACACCATCGGTTCCGCCGTGCTGAGACCGAAGCAGAGGTGCCCTTGCAATTGGAAAACCTTCCCTTTCAGGACAAAAACCGCAGGTATTTCCTTGATCGGGGGATGGATGGGGACGTGAAAGTATGCGTCCTGAAGGTCTAAAGAGACCATCCAATCCCCCGGTCTTTAAGGCTGCAAGCACGGATTGAGGTGTCTCCATCTTGAACTTCTGCTTGGTAACGAAGCGATTTAGACTGCTGACATCCAGAACGGGGCGCCACCCCCCTGACTGCTTCGGCACTAGGAACAGACGGTTGTAAAACCCCGGAGACTCAGGTCGAAGACCTGTTCCACCCCGCCTGCTTCTCGATCATTTGATCTAGTAGATCGTGAAGCACTTTCTGCTTTTCTCCCTGATACGAAGGAGACAAATCCTTTGGTGTCGAAGACAGCGGGGGTAACATCATGGTGAAAGGAATTCTGTACCCCTTCTTGACGATGTCCCAGAGACCAAGCGTCGGCACCTCTCTCTTCCCATGCTTTCGCGAAAAGTAGAAGTCTGGCTCCTACCGGTGGCTGAAGGGACTTCCCTCTCACTTCTTGCTCTTGGAAGGAGCGGGAGTCTTGCCTCTGAAAGAGCCTCTTCCTCGAGGGCTGGCTTCGAGGAAGAAGCAGATCAAAAGGGCTTCGATTTCTTCAAAGCAGAGGACCCAGAAGACGAAGTAGTAGTAGGCTTCCTAGAAGACTGTGCCAGAAGGTCTTGGGTTGCTTTCTCCTGGAGACTGGCCAGCTATGTCCTTTACCATAGACTGGGGGAAGAGATGTTCTGAGAAAGGAGCGAAAAGAAGATCCGCTTTTTGCGCTGGTGAGACCGACTTTGCAGTAAAACTTGCAAAAAAGTGCTCTCTTCTTAAGCAGTCCCGTGCTGAAATGAGCAGCCAATTCCTCAGAACCATCCCCTGACGGCCTTGTCCATGCAAGACAATACACTGGACAGCTCCCCCAGACTGATGGAATCAAACTCCTGGACCTGGCATCCAATACTCCTAGGCACCAGTCAAGAAAATTAAAGACCTCTAGTGTCCTGAAGAGGCCTTTAAGGTGAAAGTCTAACTCACTATGCATCCAAGAGACCTTAGAGGAAGACAGAAAAGATCTTCTGGCGGCATCCACAATACTACCAAAGTCTCCTTGAGCTGAGGCTGGAAGCTTAACTCCGACGTTTTCTCCCGTCTCGTACCACATACCAGCTTTGCTACAAAAGTCTTGAAGGTGGTAAAGCGAAAGAAGTCTTGCCTCAAGCTTTCCTCTTTTCCATCCAATCATGGACCTTTCGAAAAGCTTGCTTCGTAGAAAGCGACTTCTTCATTTTCACAAAGCCCGAGATCTTAGTAGCTTTGGATGACGAAAACTGAGAGGGAGGAGTACGTGGAGCTTCAGGTTGGAAAGTGTCTGCAAAGACTGACTGTAGCAAACGAGTCAAAACCTTGTAGTCCGTCGAAACTGGAGCCAACTGCTGTCTTCGTCCACTTCGACGAAAGCGTCACTAATTTCCTCTTCAGACACTGGAGAAGTCGGAGGAAGTAAAGAAGAGTCACGAGCTTTCTCAAAGAGAAAGAGCGGCGAACGGAAAGAGTTCCTCGCTTCCCCGCTTTCGGAGGTGGAAAACTGACAAGTCCTGTAGGCAGGCGCGCTCGAAGGGTTTGGCGTCCGAGACCCTTTGGGGGAAAAAATGATCCCAAAAAAACTACGTGGCGCCGACTGAAGCGCGCAATCGACCGCAACAGGTGTACACCTGGCGTCCACTGGCGCGCGCTGAGCGTCCACTGGCGCGCGCCGAGCGTCCACTAAAACGCGCTGAGCGTCCGCTGTCGCTCGCTTACCTTGCACCGCAATCACGCTCGGCGTCCACTAAAGCGCGCTTGACTTTCACAGAAGCGCGCTCGGCATCTAAAAGAAACGCGCTTCTTATCAACAAGTTTCGAAGCAGCGGAAACAAACAACCGCTTCACGAGAGCGAGAAAACGAATTTCTCGCCTCCTCTAGAAAGTTGCTGGGGAGCAGAACGAACTCTTAGAGGGAGACTCAAACGGAAGGAGAGAGACGAGCGAGGAGAGGGAGAGGAAGCGCCTCGACCTCTTCACAGGAAGATTGTCATCCTTCTTACTGGCGACGTGGAACAGTCTCTCTCGAAGAAAAAAACATCTCGAAGTTGCTGCTGAAGAGACTGGAGAATCTTTTTGCTTGTAGGTGAAGCCTCCTTTTCTGGGGAGGGCTGATCCTGTGAGCAGGCGAGTGGCGAGGGGACGCCTTCTTCCTACTCCCAGGAACCGCCACTTCAAGCACCTTAGAGCGACTGCGGCGCTCGAAAGAAACATCTAGGAAAGACTCCGCCTCCGAATAATCCTTACGCTTCTTCTTATGCGGAGGAAAAGCAGCAAACGCACTATCAGGCGACGAGCAAAGTTCCGGAGAACAACTTGGACGTGAAGCGTCCCGAAACGCGAGCCGTCCTTTTCAGCGGACGTGATGCGGTATGAGAGCTCCACACCCCTTGCGCGGGGAGGAAGCTTCAGAAGAAGAAAAGCACTCCTTGAGAAGACGTGCACGCGCACGCTCCTTGGCAGTCTGGGTAGGTTCGTCAGAAGCTGCCGAAGGCACGCCAGATCGGTGGGGGTTCCTCGTAACCCTCCTTCGACTTTCGACATGCTCTCTCCCCGTAATCTGGGAGTCAAGCAGAGGTCTAGGTCTAGAGGCGGAATGAGGCCGATCTGACGCACCCTCCACTGCACAAGGGGCACTTTCACTGCACTTCTCTTCACTTTTGCTCTCCAGAGCTAACACTTTTGATTCTAAGTTACGAATCGATTCAAGAATTAGCGATAAAGTATTACCTTCTACCGACACTGTTTCAGGGGCCGGAGGCAACACTACAGGGGTAGGAGCATAATCTACAGGAGGGGGGTTAGCAGGAGAATCATTAAAATCTTGCCTACCTGAAACACTCCTGGAGGAAGACCTCCTTAACCTATCTCGCTCAAGTTTCTTAAGATAGGTTTCATACGCCTTCCACTCCGACTCTGTTAATCTTTCACTCCTTACAACGACTTTCAAACGTACATTCAATTCCCCCTGCAAACTTTACAAACAGAATGTGGGTCTACTGAAGCTTTCAGTAGCCTACCTCTACATTCGGACATAGAACAAAATCTAGCGCTAGCAGAACTAGACCCTGACATCTTGATCAAAGAAAAATCAATACCAAATTCAAATCAATCCAAAGTCAACGTGTGCCAAGCCACCGATCCAATTCAGATAACCAAAGAAAAAACCAAAAGGGATACTCAAGTGCTAGTAAGTTTCCAAAATCTGGACGGAGGTGCTACAAACAGGTGTTTTCAGCACCGGCGACAGAAAAATTATGAATAGAAAATGGGAATGATTCCTGATACCCGCCTCCCAGCGGCGGGAATGGGTACTAACCACCTGACTCCCACTGCGTGTGTCGTAAGTGTTTAAATTTCTGTCGGATTCGGAAAAATACAGCTATATATATATCTGACAGGTAAGTTTCATGAACAAAGTGTATTTTTTATTGGATGTCTTGGAAAAAAAAAATATCATGCATTTTTATTGATTTTTTCACACACAAAAAAAACAGATATTGACAATTCTGCCATGTTGGATGCATATTTCTTCCGTTTGGATCATTGTCAGACTGACGTCGTATGAAAAACCATGGAAAAACAAGTAAACCTTACTTTTACTCATTTGGGCATTCTGAAAAAAAAAATACCCTGTAATATTTTTATAGTTTTTTTCATTAAAAAGAAAAAGAAAAAAAAATGAAAATATTGACCATTCTGCCATTTTAGCTATATATTTCTTCCATTCAGATCGCCATCAGACTGGCGTCATTCGAAATACCGTCGAATAACCACAGTTTCTAATCACCTTTGAGTGGTCTTGAAAACAATCTTTACTGCACTTTTTCTTTTGTTTTTCATAAAAAAAACCACTGAAATTTTTACCATTCTGTCATTTTAGAGCCATATTTTTTCTGTTAGATCAGCGTTATCAACGTTGTATGTCTGGAACAAGGTTTTTAACCTAAGAAATAATTTTTTATGAATATAATTCAAGGGCGTTGTAAACTCAAAACAACACAAGCTGAGCCTGTTGTAACCCAGAGATGCCTATATACATAAAATCAGCTTGAGCAACTCCCAAAGCATGAATCAATGGAAGAAAAGGAAGGAGACAAGGCACCAATGGATGATGAAACAGTAGGAATAAGTTTAGAAGGGGGAGCAGAAACGTCCACTTCAAAGGAGGGAATCCTTCCGAAAATGGAAGAGCCGACTTTCTTTTATGCTTCTTCTTGTAGAAGTTCTCCCACTACTCAACAGGGCAGGAACAACACTCAGGGCATGGATTGGAGAAATTACAAAAATTACAATGACACCAACTGCAAGTTGTAAGAGGGTCTGTCTTACAGGAAGCTAGGAAGCGTGAACACGGGGACCCTGGAAAGCTGGGACACAAGTTGATGCTCATAGGACTCCTCAGGCTGGTTAGAGAAATCCATGGTGAAACCACAAAACACACACAGACACCCAAAGCACAGGAAAGTAGGAGTAGGAGAGCAAAAGCGAACATCTGCTCGTCAAGGTGGTTGAAAAAAGACTAAATACGTCATGGGGTTCCAGCACTTTTTTTAACCTGTTTTCAGCTGACACCAGAAGATTTATCCTAAGGTTTTTTGTGTATGAACAATTCTGAAATTCTGTACCAATAATAAAATTCCAATACTTTTTCTTACATTTCTGCTGGCAGCCAATTTGCAGTGTCGACAATCAATTTACAAGTGCGTCCAGTCTGATCCTTGTACTTTTGTGCAGCTAGTGGTATAACAGTTTCTATTAGACTATGATCAGCACGGCGACACCTGATAATCAGCTCTGGTTCCAACAGCTGGAAAAAAAACCAAATGAAGGTCAATTCACACATTGTGTACCCTTAACCTTTAAGAAAATGTAATGCAAATCACAAAGGTGATGTACAATAATAATAACTTACCCAGAGATACTGAAGATCACACTGATTTACACCCTAAAGTAATTTACAGTAATAAATTATAATTTAAATAACTTTTGTTTCATGAATACAAACCTCATAAATGCATCATTGCTCACAGCAGAACCACTTGACCAAGAGAAATAAATTCTTAAAAGACCACCTGGGTCCTTCTATGTCCCCGTAGGGGGTAATACCATCAGTGCACCTCATGCAATGCACTGTAGGTATTACTTCATGATCTTTGCAGTGTCCCTTTGGCCCCTAGCTGCATCCCCTTTCACTCCTTTTACTGTACCTCTGTTCATGTTCTCTTTCTTCCTTCTTACTTTCCACCTTCTAACAATTGTGTCATAGCCAACTGTGAGGTTTTCCTCCTCTTATGCCTTTCAAACCTTTCTACTCTCATTTTTCCTTTCAGCGCTGAATAACCTCATTGGTCCCAGTGCTTGGCCTTTGGTCTAAATTATATATTTCATTCCTTCCATGTGAGTATCACTGCCATGAAGGGAAGCCCTATACTTACTACACTATTAATAGTAATGATGATCATCAGTGTCCTAGTGTCAAGTAGGTTCAGATAAACATACGGTACTTATGTAAGTCATAACAATATATGTAACAGCTTTCCTGCAATATGTTCAACAGGAGATCTATAATGTTTGTTGTAGGCACTCTGAGCTTTTCAATATCAGATGAATCTGACTGCTGGAGATATGCTCACCTAAAGTAGGTGATATGATATATCAGAATTCAGCATGCCTACCCTACAGTCAAAAGTTAAACACCCTACATGAACAACTTGAGCTTTAGAAATAATTCTATTTAATTGTAAACTTGGATTATGCCTTTACCACTGAAACACTGATTTTATTCAGGAATGCTAAAAAAAATCTAGAAATATCTGTGTTGCACTCCCTGAAATAATTGATAAGGGCTCTCACTGGGCACAAAAGATCATTGGCTTTATTTTCCCCCACCTCCAACAAAGTCCAAACTGCAGCATGTCATCCTTTTAACTTAGCAGGAACCCAGATCTTTTATATGAAATTTGGTGCCCAAATGCACTGGTGCCCATCCTCTGGTATGAATAATTTTAACAGACTATGCAGCTCACTTATCCTACAAACTGAAGAAGTAACAACAAGCAGAACTACAGTTTTAAGCATATCTTTCTCATAAAAGACCTGATTCAAGGACTTACTATGCCAAGTCAGCCGACTTTGGTGGCTTAACTAAGTCAATATATTCATCATGAGATTATAATATTTGGAGAAACTAGTTCAAGATCATTTTCTGATCTACAGAATATTGCCATTTTCTGAACTAAGAATATTGGCCACTTTACTAGTACAGATCTACTGTGATGAAAAACAAGATCTTGTCATCCCTTCAAAGGCTAAGCATGGCCAATGAAAAGACACTGGTTGAAAGCTTAGTGTAAAATCACCAGGCATTGATATCAGGATTTAAAATTGGCAATGGAGCCCATATCACATGTCAAAAATTTCTGACACAACAAATCATTGTGTTCTCAGAAATGTTATTATATTTGATGTCGTCAACACCAAGGTATATAGAATGGTCAGGTAGAGTCATTTGTGGGGGGTTGCGGCTTATCCCCCCAAGAGCCGCATCACCTGGAGGCCAGGTCAGGGCGAGAAGTCACTCGGCTACCGTTTCATTCAAATGTATATCACAGGTCACTTCAGTCATCTCTGTATTGATTTAGTTTTACATTTTTTATATAATATTAATTATTATTTAAATAATGCCAAACAACTGCGCCGTGTTTGGTTGTTATTCAAATAGTAGAAAAAAAGAGGTATCCTTTTTCCGATTCCCTCGTGATGAGGAAACAAGACGGATATGGGTTCATCGTTGTAGTAGAAAGTACTACTTTAACCCTACTGCTCATCGCATATGCAGTAAATATTTTTAAGAAAATGCATATAAAAGAGACCTGCAGCAGGAACTTCTTGGATCGCGAGCCCCAGCAATGAAATTCAGACGTATGAATGTGAGGAAAGCAGTGCAGCTTCTTTCGGAAACAACATCTAAAGCTTTAGATTTTTATGGAAGTCTGTGACTTTTGACGAGCATGTCCTGGGAAAGTACAAGGGACTTTATAAAGCTTGCCGACTCCTGGTTTGATGTGTTCAATTCAAGGGTACCTTATGACAGAAAAAAATCTATAAATACTTATGGGATGCAACTGACGGAACAATAAAATCCTTGACAATATGAAGTGTACTGCTGAAACAATACGAGTTTGCAAAAGTAATAAGATCTATCAGTTCCAAAAGGGACTTATTGTGTCATGCAAATCCTTGCCAAGGTTGCATATGTATAAAAGTAAATATGATGTATCATACATAATTACCTCCAGACTTAACCAAGATGGACTGGAAAACATGTTTGGCTGTCTTAGATAAATTGGTGCAACTTATGATCATCTTACGCCAGATGAAGTCAAACACAGAATAAGGTCATATTTACTTGGCAAAATAAACTCTATAACTGGAAAAAATTGTAACTCGATGAAGGAGTGCGATTCTTCAAATATGTCGAAGGAATGTTCAGTCAAGAGAAAAAGTTGTGAAAATAATGATTCAAATGAAACCGATCTTGAAAGAGAGCTTATGATTTCCTTTCTGCAATGGTGTTTGCCTCTACTGAAGATGAGAAGATCCCAGAAGAAGATTCAGAAAACTTTGAAAATGAATTTCATGAAATAACTTTAGAGAATGTTGCAGACGAAGAGGGCCTTCGATATGTTGAAGGTTATGTGGCATCTAAATTTCCAGATTATCAGTTCTTACGATGTAAACTTAGAATAGTGAAAGGTACCTGGATTAGTGCAGTAGAGCGACATGATGATAAATTAACGGAACCAAGTGCTGAGTTATTTGAAAAATTAAAGGTAACGGAAAAAATATTTCAAACATACAATGGAGAAAATACACAGACCAGGCAATGGAGTATTATGCGACTTGGCACGCCATATTGAAAATTGTTTATCCTTGCCTTTTAAAGTAATATTGTTTTTTGTCAGATGTCGGATGTTTTTTAGGATGAGAGCTCTGTATGCCCAAATTTCATCAAGTAGGCAAAAAAAGAAAAAAGATGCATAAATTAACTAAATAATGCCATGAAAATTTTAAAAATTGTTAGTTTTTTTCACTTTTACTAAGTATTTTTCATTTCCATTATGAAGCCAGATACTGTTATGTGTTATCTATGTCGATCTATGTTAGTTTATTAAATAATGTATTGTAAAATTATACATAAGCCTTTGTAAATAAATGCCAGGTCAAATGCTAATTAAATATTTTTTTAAGTCCTGTCAAGCATATTAATTTAAGGTTTCTATTATATATTAGAGAGCCAAACATTATCAATCCACGATTTTGTATGTGTAGTACAGTGACCTATAGGAATTCAAAAGAACACCAAACGTATACAAGATAACAGAGTGAAAAGGACATCTTACAGGCCTAATCTCTTCGACCCAAGGTACTTAAATTTCCCAAGGTAGTACTTGCCTTGACCGCTCCCACCCTGGCCTCCAGGCCTGTCACGGAAATACCCCACAACTACCCCCGCGACCAAAGTGACTGTACCTCTCTCCCTTATTCTATATACCTTGGTCAACACCACAGCATGGGTACTGATACATAGTGCTTTTCACTCTGTAACATGCCATGGGTCTAACTAAAAACAACATAAACTGCACCAAATACAGCCCAACAAGTTGCTACACTGCTAGGCAGCTGCTTTTGCTTGTGAAGCTAGTAAACTCACTGTCAGCCTTAGTGATTAAAAAACTTGTGGTGTCAACTCTTGACAAAGGAAATGAAAAGGAGTGATTCTTAGCCAACAGTTCCATCATCATGTTGGCAAGTCTTTAGGAATATTGTTCCCGCAGAAATCTGGTTAACACTAACTTTAGTGTTTACAGTTTAATGCTACTTCCAAGCCCACAAAAACAGGATTTACTGAAGGGCCAGTCTAGACTTTTAAAACTAAGTTTACATAATATAAAGCATATTCTATAAACAAATCCATCAGTCACATTGAACCCAAACTGCAGTTGTGATATTCTCAGACATGCCCATTCTGAATTTGTTAAAACTGAAAGAAAGAGCTACAAGTGACTATCTGTACTCAAATATCTTAGGTAGTATTGTAAGCCCTTCTCTGTCAAAGACAACTGTTGAATGATGATGCCTGGAGAGGCTTCACACCAAAGGGTCTCAGGCTGAATTAGTGCGAGTACTGCAGAAAGCATTTTTTTGAAAACCACACTGTAAGGGTAATAAAATATTATTAAACGCTATATATTGTACCAAGTCCTGCATTCAGTAACTTTTCCTTTAATGCAATAAACAGATGCTACTGGCCAGTAACTAGCTGCTAAATGAGGCTTTGTCCGAGCACAAGAAATGGTAAAACACTGACAATTTCCTACATGGTTGAGAAATTATATCTTTATGATAGTTTTTACATGTACTACTTACCAAGCAACTACATAGCTGAAAGCTTCCTACCATGGCAGTCCAAAACTCAAATTTGTGGTGGGGTTACCATCACTTGTGTAGGTTTTGTTTGTTTGTATGGTGTTTTTACGTTGCATGGAACCAGTGGTTATTCAGCAACTAGACCAGTGGCTTTATGTGACTTCTGAACCACATCGAGAGTGAACTTCTATCACCAGAAATACACATCTCTAACCCCTCAATGGAATGTCCGAGAATTGAACTCACGGCCACCAAGGTGGTAGGTAAAGACCATACTGATCACGCCACTGAGGTGCTCATCACATGTGTAAGTGAACAGGACCTGCCCACTTTTGGGATTGCCAGGTAAAACTTGGGAGAGAGATTCAATTCTTTTAGGCTGCAATGTCCATCTGTGGGGAGGGAGGGGTCCAATGAGGCAATTGCTTGGTAAGTGTGTATATATAAAATTTCATCATCAAAATATAATCTTTATGTATGTAAGTGACTTACTAAGCAATTACATAGATGATTCCACATTGAAAAGAGGTGGGAATCATGGACATAACCTTCTCCAAAACATTAATATAAATAATGACTTTGAAACAGAAAGGTTGCTAGCATTGGACCAATGCTTGTTGTACCTTACCTGGTAAGATAAATGCTGTAGGTGATTGCTGTCTTTGGTCGGTGCTCTCCTAACCTGTAGAAGGCGTGGCAGTATAGGCCATGAATCGCCTACTTTAGTAGGAACTTTGAAGCAATGAAAATACGTTAACAATGCCTATCTGGTAGTAGTCATTGTCCCGTAAGAATTCACACCTTCTCTGACCCTGCTTAACGTTCCGGCTCTGCCCGACAGTTAGTTCCTCAAGTGCCTCAGGGTCCAGGTCGCCTGGCAGGCTCTGACATTTGCCTATGTGTTGGGTTTATTTTTTGCCCCAAACCTTGCCCCGTTCCCTCTTCCTTTTGAACACAAAAAAGAAACCATCCTGCACCTCACCTCCCCCTTCTTCTAAAACTCGATACTGGCACTAATTGTTTTTTTCAGAATCTGAGTGTCTGAGATGGAGGGACAAAGGCTACAGTGCTATCACTCCCCTGTGAAATCACAACTGCATTGGGAAGCTGCCAGCAAGATGTTGCCGTTGATGCCAACCCCAGTTTGGAGGGGGGGGTGGAGATGAAACCCCAAAACCCTACTTTCAGGATATAATTATTCCCTAAGTCCATACCTTTGCAATGCAGCACAGGTCAAGATACTAAGGAGCACCCTCAACAGCTGATCCAATGTTCAAGTCTAGCAACCTTTAGGCATCCAATCGTATCTTCATGCCAACCATGACTTAGGCTCGCAACTGCACTGCTTGAGTCCCGGACACGACCAGCACTTGTGTCACCCTCCACTTACAGTCTTATGTCATACATGAAGTCCGCAATCCCATGGTGCCACTCGAGTGCCAGGCCTCTGTCCCGATCTTCAGACCTCTGCCTACCCTAACCATGCCTTTGAGAGATTCACTCTGTCCCAGGACGTGACAGGACCCCTAGCCAGTCCTCCATTGCGTGCCCACTTATGCAGACTCCAGCAGTATCACCTCAGTTTTACTGCCAGGAAGATCCTGTGGTGCCATACCTGCAGTGCCAAAGTAACAGACACTCGCTGTAGTGTTTAACCGCTGTATGTTGTGCTAATTTTTAGCCATTTCAGTTTGTGATCCTTAATGTGCTATGTAGTAACTTTCGTACTGGTGATTTGGTTTACTTTGTGATTAATGTTAGCTTTGAGTGTTATGGAGACTGATAGGGCTCCTTACAGATTTTTTCAATCTTTTCTTACCCCTTTTGAGAATTTTATTAGTTTTAAATTGATTATCAGGAAGTTCTTAAGTAGGTTCTTTTATCATTCATTTCTGTTTACATCTACCAACCCACTTAGTCAAACAACTGTTTGTGAGGCATTGTTGCCATTTTAGTTTGTTGTTTTATTGAAGAGTGACCTCCAAGGGTTGGTGGCATATACCAAAATCATAACAAAATCAAGGATAGTGAAAAATGATATTGTTATGATACAATAAAGTTTTATACATACTTACCTAGCAGATATATACATAGCTATTGACTCCGTCGCGCCGACAGAATTTCGAATTTCGCGCACACGCTACAGGTAGGTCAGGTGATCCACCGCGCCGCCGCTGGGTGGCAGGAATAGGAACCCATTCCCGTTTTCCATCAGATTTTTTCTACACCATCTGTCTCCTGAGGGGAGGCTGGGTGGGTAATTTAATTGTATATATCTGCCAGGTAAGTATGTATAAAACTTTATTGTATCATAACAATATCATTTTTATACATTCAACTTACCTGTCAGATATATACATAGCTGATTCACACCATTGGAGGAGGGTAAAGACAGCTAATAACTGATTTAACAGGAAACACAACAATCGTTGTAGGTATTAATAACATAAAACCTTGGTTCCTACCTGTTTAGACTGAAGACTTCATGGTTAATGCCCAGGAGTCTGCTTAGTCTCAAGAGCCTCAGCGAGATATTGATCTATTGCTAAGAGTTCTTGTAGGTCTGCCAAAGGGGTCTTATCCACTTACTTGGCCGATCCTATAAGGGCTATGTCAAAGGGTTTCAATCCACTTATATGACAAGAACCTTTTTTCTAAGGAGCACAATCCCGATCCTGATCACCTTAACCTAACCAAATGTTGTATCTAAGATTGCAAGAAGTCATCCCCGGACTTCCTTGCAAACAACCAAAAAACTCAATCACAATATTTTACACCTAATTCTTTATGAAAAATAAATAAAAATAAAAATAAACAAATATAATTTCAATTTGTACTACCTCGCTTGTAAGACCTATTCACATTCTCATACTGTCAAAAGCCCCAAAAGCCGCCTGTGCTAGCCCAAGCACTCTTGTCAGCAGACAATCCTGATACTGTCTTAAAAGGAGAGGTCCATGTACGAATTTAGACAATGTCTTTAATACTACTCCATTTAAAAGGCACTTTCTAGTTCCTCACTAGCAAGGGCTATGGCCCCCTGTGCGACATCAAGCACTTTTACCAGTAGTAACACAAAAAACCGCCTCAAATAGTGGAGATCTCCGTAATCAAAGACACCATTTTTATCCAAGCCTATCCTGTAAGATAAACTCAAAGTTCCTTACCTAAACAAGGCCATGGCCGCCTGTGCAACAACTAGCCGTCAGGTAAGAAAGTTAGAGCCCATCCCACCAGTATGGTATGGAAGTATTAGACTTTCCATAAAAGTTTAAGGATCGGTATGTGTCCTCAGTCCCAGCACTGTATCCGCAGACACAAAAGGACCTAGAGAGAAGCACTTGTCGTAGGTAATTTTAACATCTCTAAGATAGTGGGATGCAAATACCGAGTTGCATCTCCAATAGGTCGCATTAATAATGTCCTTCATGGACATATTCTTTTGGAATGATAATGATGTTCCCACTGCTCTTACCTCATGAGCTTTAACTCGTAATAATTTAAAGGAATCCTCTGCACAATCGCTATGAGCTTCCATAATCACACTTCTAATAAAATACGCTAGCGCAATTCTTGGACATTGGTCTTTTCGTGTCCCGAACTGCGCACCATAGACTTTGTTTACATGCCTTCAACTCTTCTTTCTTTTAAGATAGAACCTAAGAGCTCTAACTCCTTGGCCATGGTTTCGAAGGGTTCTCCTTTTTTGCCAAAAACAGAGTTTGAAAAGAACAGATGGCTGCGTCTTTCTTAAAACCCACCCGAGAATCTAGGGCATGGATTTCATTTATTCTCTTAGACGTCGCTAAGGCTATGAGAAAAACACACTTTCTCGTCCAATCCCTGAACGAGGCACGGTCGGGAGGTTCAAATTTTCCCGATGTAAGGAATTTGAGCACAACATCCAGATTCCAACTTGGCGGAGTAGAGGATATAGATTTTGACGTCTCGAACGATCTTATGAGATCGTGCAAATCTCTATCCTCTGCCAAGTTTAAGCCTCTATTTCTAAATACCGCTGAGAGCATACTTCGGTATCCCTTTATTGTAGATACGGACAGATTGGATTCCTCTCTCAGGAATAACAGAAAAATCTGCTATATTGGTCACAGAGGTATCGGAGGAGGACAGCTTATTCTTCCTACACCATCTTCTAAACACATCCCACTTCGATTGATAGACCCGGATAGTTGACGATCTCCGGGCTCTAGCAATTGCTTTCGAAGCCTTGCTTGAAAAGCCTCTCGCTCTGACCAATCTTTTGATAGTCGAAAGGCAGTCAGAGCGAGAGCGGGGAGGTTTTTGATGGAACCTCTTGAAGTGGGGTTGTCTGAGAAGATCTATCCTGTTTGGAAGAGATCTTGGGTAGTCTACTGTCCATTCCTGTACCTCTGTGAACCAATCTTGGGATGGCCAAAACGGGGCGATGAGAGTTAATCTCGTCCCTGTTGATGCTACGAACTTCTTCATCACTACTCCCTAGCAACTTGAATGGAGGGAAAGCGTAAGCGTCGAGTCGCGACCACTCCAGTAGCATGGCATCCAGCTCCGCTATTGCTCTCGGGTCTTCTACTAAGGAGCAGAAGTTCTCTATCCTCTTTAACAGGAACGTCGCAAACAAATCTATCTGCGGCCTTCCCCACAGGTTCCACAGTCTTTGGCAGACTTGCTCGTGCAGAGTCCACTCCGTGGGGAGAACTTGTTTTGTCCTGCTGAGCCTGTCTGCTCTGATATTTCTTTCCCCTTTCACAAATCTGGTCAGGAGGGTAATATTCCTCTCCTCCGTCCATGACAACAGATCCTTCGTTATCTCGAATAGGGAAAACGAGTGCGTCCCCCCTGTTTTTTTATATAAGCCAACGCCGTGGTGTAGTCTGCGTTGACTTGAATCACTTGATTCTTACTTCTGACTTGAAGAATTTTAATGCCAGAAACACTGCATATAGTTCTTTGGCATTTATATGCCATCTCTTTGTTCTTTCTTCCATTTGCCAGAGACTTCTCTTGCCCCTAGAGTCGCTCCCCATCCCGTCTCTGAAGCGTCTGAGAACAGATTTGGTTTGGGTTCCGAACCTCTAGGGACACTCCCTTGTTCTCTTTGAGTGGGAGCAGCCACCACTTTAGGTGTTTCTTCACCTCTATTGTTACCGGAAAAGTGTCCGACAGATGGCCCTTCTTCCAAGTCCAAGATCTCTTTAGGAAGAATTGTAGAGGCCTTAGATGAAGTCTTCCTAGGGATACAAATTGTTCCAGGGAAAGAAAGAGTCCCTAGAAGGCTCAGCCACCCTCCCTGGCTGAACTCCTGTCTTTCTTTAGGAAGGATGTAACTTTCTGAATCCCCCGAAGAATCCTTTCTTGGGACGGAAAAACCCGAAAATCCCGAGAATTCATCTGAATCCCCAAATAGACTAAGTCCTGACTGGGGGTCATCTGCGATTTCTCGAGATTCACAAGAAAGTCCCTAATTCCTTTGTCAATTCTCAATGTTTTTCTTCAGATCCTCCAACATTGTTTCCTGGGATTTTGCTCTTATCAGCCATCGTCTAGGTACAGAGAGACGCTTATGCCTTCCAGGTGTAGCCATCTGGCTACGTTCCGCATCAGGTACGTAAATACCTGTGGAGCCGTGGAGAGGCCGAAGCACAAGGCCCTGAACTGGTAGACTTTCCCTTGAATCACAACCTGAGATACTTCTTTGATGACGGGTGAATAGGAACGTGGAAATATGCATCCTGCAGGTCTAGAGAGACCATCCAGTCTCCTCTTCGCAGGGCTGAAAGTACCGAGGCAGAAGTCTCCAGCGAGAACTTTTTCTTTTCCACATATTTGTTCAGAATGCTCACGTCCAATACTGGCCTCCATCCCCCGGATGCCTTTGGAACTAAAAACAGGCGGTTGTAAAACCCCGGAGAGGAAGGATCCTGAACCTCTTCTATTGCCTCTTTGTCCTTCATTGGTCCTATCAATATATGAAGAAGTGTCTCCCTCAGAACAGGGTCCTTGTACTTTGCCGACAGTTCCTTTGGGGAATTCGACAAAGGTGGTCTGTCCTGAAAAGGTATAATGTAACCTTTCCCCAAGACTGTTAGCGTCCAAGGATCGGCTTTCCTTATCTTCCATGCCCCTACGAAGTTTAGGAGCCTGGCCCCTACAGATGTTTGGAGGACCTCGCTGCTACTTTGATTTCTTGAAAGATCTAAAGGAGGACCTTCCTCGCTTTTCTGCTGTCTTCCTTTTCGTTGGAGGACGAGAGGTGGAACCTCTCCGAAAGGGCACTACCGGAGTACGAGTAATCTTCCTTCGCTACTGGTACTGTTTGGTCATGATTTCTTGGAGGATTGTACTAATAAGTCTTGGGTTGCCTTTTCAGCAAGAGACATTGAAATCTCCTTCACCAAGTGCGAAGGGAAAAGGTGATCCGAGAGAGGAGCGTATAAAAGGCTGACCTTTGTGAAGGAGAAACCGCTTTGGTTAGAAATGAACCAAATAATGATCTCTTCTTCACTACTCCTGCTCCAAATAGAGATGACAATTCTCCCGAACCATCCTGACCGCCTTATCCATACAGGATAAAATGCAATGCAAAACTTCAGGTTCTAAAACATCTGGTTCATTTGCCTTCTTGCCAGCACTCCAAGGGACCAATCCAAGAAGTTAAAAACTTCTAGTACATGGAAAAGTCCCTTGAGGTGCTGATCCAATTCTGACATGCTCCAATATGCTTTAGCTGTATTCAAAGCATGTCTTCTCGATGCTTCAACCAAGCTTGAAAAATCCGCCTCCGCGGAAGATGGAAGCATAAGCCCCATCGCTTCCTCTGTCCTGTACCATATTCCCCTCCTACCTCTGAGCTTACATGGAGGAGTGCAAAAACTGTCTTCTGAGCTTCCTTCTTCACCTTCATCCAATTATTTAAAGATTGAATAGCCTTCTTCATTGATATGGCTGGTTTCATTTTTAAATACGAAGACGATTTAGGAACCTTCGTACTGGAGAACAGAGATCTCGGGGAAGGAGGAGCTGCAGGGCTTAGAGAGTCTCAAATTCTTGCAGGAGAGAGAGGCTAACACTTTGTAGTTAGATACACCCCCTCATTGTTCGGGGTTTATTCCTCCGACACTTCATCCAACTCCATCCTAGAAGGAGAGCGAGCTCTTTTATTAGAATCTTTGTCCGTAGACCTATTCCCTATAGGAGAAATACTCCTAGAAGGAGAGAGACTGACAGATCTAGAAGTTCTCCCTTTCTTATCCACCAAAACATCCTGAGACATGGAGGTTGAAACCGTAACCTTCGATGTACCAGGTTGCTTCCTTGCATTAGGGTTTCTACTTGTAGGAGACTCGCTATCCGAAGACATTACATGAAAAGATCTTCTATTACCCCTTATAACTTCTCGCTCTTCATGATCAGCTGGCGCCTTGCGCCTGACTGGCGCTTCGCGCTTGGTTGAGTCTTCTCGCGCGGTTGGCGCCTCACGCTCGGCTAGCGCTTCGCGCCTCGCTGGCTCCTCTTGCGCGGCTGGCGCCTCGCGCTCGACTCGCGCTTCACGCCTGGTTGGCGCTTCGCGGCCGTCTATCGCGTCGCGTCTGGCTGGCGCTTCGCGCCTGTATGTCTCTTCGCGGCCGCCTGGCGCTACGCGCCTGGCTGGCGCTTCTCGCCTGGTTGGCGCTTCTCGGCAGTCTGGCGCATCGCGCCTGGCTGGCGCTTCTCGTCTGGCTGGCGCTACGCTCCTGGATGGTGCCTCGCGCCTGATTGTCTCTTCCTGCTTGTAGGAATTCTCACGCGCGGCTGGCTCCTCGCGCCTGGCCAGCTTCTCGCGCCTAGTCGTCTCCTGCGATATCGGATAGCGCCTGGTTGCCACGTCGCGCCTGATTGGCGCCTCGCGCTTACGTGTTAGTTCTTTGCGGCTGACTGGCGCTCCGCGCCTGGCTGGCGCTTCACGCCTGGCTGGCGCCTCGCGCCCCGAACTCGCGGGTCTGTGAAAAATAGACCCTTCATCCGAAGAAGAATCTTCTTTTCTGGGAGGTTGATAGTAAGGGTTTTTTGACTTCTTCACAGGAAGATTAACATCCTTTCTTCTTGGAGGATCTCTCGAAAGAACCCCGACTAGAGAAGCAATAGACTCTTGCATATCCTTTAATATCTTCATCATTTCTTCTCTCTGGTCTAAACGAGAGGAAGGAGAGCCTTCTATCTCCATTCCCCACGACTTATCGGGAGAAGCCAAAACCTTTGCTTTCTTAATCTCTGTCGGGGAGTCCTCCGAAAAACGTTCCGGACTCGAGTTTATGCCCGATTCTTCCCAGATCCTCTTCAAGGGACGAGAACGATCCGCTGATCTCCATCCTCTTTTAGGTGAGGAATTCTCCGACGATGAAAACATTCACGTAGAACGCTTTTTCTAATGCGTTCTCTGGCAGTCTGTGACGTTACAGATTCTGCCGAAGAGACGTCTGACTGGTGGGGATCCTCCATAACCTCCGTAAGGCTTTCGACATTCCTTCTCCTCTGGGCTTGGGAGCTTGAAAGAGGTCTAGGCCTGGGAGCGTTGTGAAGCCAATCAGACGCCTCCTCCACTTCACTGGGGAAATTCACATCACTTTCCACAGCACTACTTTGCTTACCTTCTATGGCAGCCATTTTACGCTCCATTTTCATAAGCGCAGCTTTAAGGCTTGCTATCTCCGAAGCAGAGTCCGTAGGATCTGCATTCGGAGAAGGACCTGAAATATTACAAGGAGCGTTCATAATGTTAGAGGAGGGTACAATATTACTCACCAAACCACTTGAAGATTGAGAGCTAGGCTTGGTTTTGGAAGATGACTTCCTTAAGCGGTCTTTCTCTAATTTCCTTAAATAAGAAGTTAGAGACTTCCACCCTTCAGCACTCAAACTCTCACATTCATGACAAGTGTTATCCATCGAGCATTCATACTTCCTGCATATTTTACATACAGTGTGAGGATCAACCGAAGCTTTCGGCATTCTCACCTTGCACCCTTCATTCACACACATTCTCACCACACTTCCAGAATCAGACATCATGATGAAAATTCCAAGCCAAAATCCAAATAACGATCCACAAAAGCGTATGCCAGTACAACGATCCAAATACGTCACCAAAGGGTCCAAAACGATGATCAATTGTATCCAAAAACGAAATCCAGCCGGAGATACCAACAACGATGTTGCCAGTATGGCCGACAGAAAAAATCTGATGGAAAACGGGAATGGGTTCCTATTCCTGCCACCCAGCGGCGGCGCGGTGGATCACCTGACCTACCTGTAGCGTGTGCGCGAAATTCGAAATTCTGTCGGCGCGACGGAGTCAAAAGCTATGTATATATCTGACAGGTAAGTTGAATGTATAAAACTATTTTATACAATGAGGCTATCAAGAGCAACCAGAAGGCATCATACCCTCTTTCATCAATGCCCCGATATTAGCTAAGCAGACTGAAGAGTGACAGGGAGTGCAGTCAAGGACTCTAGCAATGGGTAACCAACCTTACCTGAGAATAATGAATAAGTTTTCAAGAATGACTTTGATGACTAATGGATATACTGTTGTCTTTCTCCATTATGAGAGGATGTGTAGTAACTTCATAACCTAAATATTTTAAACATTAAACATATGAAGAAAAAATTTAAGCTGAACTATGGATGCTGAACACTTTCAGGACTTTCATAAAAGTAAAGTGATCCAAAAGGATTACACAGCTACTGTTTCAGTCTTGGAGCCAATGCCATGACTTTAGTACAAAAATTACTTTGCTTCAGAAAATACAAATAGTGACTTAAGTTTTCATATGAAAAAAAAGATAACTTTTAATATGAAAAAATAAAATTAAATAAATATATAATCAAGAAAAAATACTTAACATTAACAAATCCAAACAACTCACAGTGGCAGAAAAAATTAATTCAATTCCATACCTGACAGAGCCCCTGGCAAATGAGATCCTCGAGAAGCTTCTGGTACTTTGTTTCATTCTGGGTGATGACATGAAGTTTCTGTCTGGCTTCATGCAATACATTTCTAATGTGGGCTTCCTGGGCTTTCAGTACTTCCAAACGGGATTTGTTCAGCTGGTTGCTTGCACCACTGAAATTCAATCAGGGTATTAGTTAATTGACTGGATGCTTCAAATTCTATCTATGTTTCCTATAAATCAGTCTCATCACATTACAATAAAACTGGCCCACCATGACTCCTACTCTCTATCTTTAACAGACTTTTTTTTCTTATCTATAATGTGCTCCATCTTGTCGTTCCATCTAATCAAACCTCCTAAACTCAAATGCATAGTAATATATGAATGAAAGTGACTGTACAAATGTGTGAATGGTAAATGGTACAAAAACTTACCATAATTTTATACTATACAGCATATTCAAGTATTTACTGTAAATACAGTAGAACTGTATACTATACGTTACTGTGCAAAGTGATGAGGCAAATTTTATAAACACATACATACTTGATGTTGATCAGTAGGTTTATCATGAAAGGTAACAAATTACCTGCAAAACTACTATAGATTCAATAATAGACCAGTGTTGCTAAATTATAGGGCAGCAAGACTAGGTGTAAACCATATAGTATTATACATACAGTGTTCAGATACAGACTGTATACAGATACTACAGACTGTACCTGTGCCTAATCCTCCTTTTTACCATTGGATCTATAGTTCAAACATAATACCAAGCTTATTAAGAAACTATTTAATTCAATATGAAACTGTTCTAACTCGGCAGTTCTGCCCTTGAATGTATGGGTATATTTTAAGGAAAATATGCTGAAAATATGCTAATAATGAAAGCAGTAATTTCAATTTCATCACTGTATCTTATGGTTTTATTTGGTGTGTGTGCATAAAGTAGGCTGTGTATGTTGGCAAGGTTAGTAACAGACTAGTCTGGGCTGGTGGTTGGTATTCCATCACCTTGTCTCTCTATCACAATGTTTACTGAATCTGCTTAGCAATACAGTGGTCCCCCAGTATTTGCGAGAGATGCGTACCAGACCCCCCGCGAATGTTTAGAATCCGCAAATAGTTGGAACCACTAAAAAATGCTGAAAATGGCCTCTTTTGATAGGTAAAAGTCAAGAAAAATCCACTAAAAATGTTTATACCTGTTTTTTTTTTAATAGTCTTAACACAAAAAAGTGCATTTTATGATCAAATTAACTTTAAAAAAATGTTATTGTTATTATACAATTAAGTTTGTTCATACTTACCTGGCAGATATATATATAGCTGTATTTTCTGACGTCCGACAGAAATTTCAAAACTCGCGGCACACGCAGTGGGCGGCCAGGTGGTAGTACCCATTCCCGCCGCTGGGAGGCGGATATCAGGAACCATTCCCATTTTCTATTCATATTTTTTATTAATGCCTCTGTCTCCTGAGGGGAGGAGGGCGGGCACTTTA
This sequence comes from Macrobrachium nipponense, assembly GCF_015104395.2. Classification (NCBI taxonomy): domain Eukaryota; kingdom Metazoa; phylum Arthropoda; class Malacostraca; order Decapoda; family Palaemonidae; genus Macrobrachium; species Macrobrachium nipponense. Next base: position 3,675,786 of record NC_087208.1, on the reverse strand, counting down.
ATTATATATATCTGCCAGGTAAGTATGAACAAACTTAATTGTATAATAACATAACATTTGTTCATGCCACTTACCTGACAGATATATATATAGCTGAATCCCACCTTCGGATGGTGGGAAGAGACAGAATAGGATTTTTTAGGAAACTTAAATTAAGTAGATGATATACATCTTGGTTCCTTACCTGTTTGCAAAGTAGACTATGTGATTACTGTCACGTAAGGCTGCTTTTGCTTAAAACAGAGTTGCCAGCCAGGTGGAGACCTGTAGTGCTGGTGCGCTCTGGATGATCTGTCAACGGGTGCGAGACCTCAACGTGACAAGACCATCGAGGCCATACAAATGAGGGCAACGAAGCAACTGACCACCACCTGACCAACTATTCACAAAAAACCCCTTAAAACTAACTAAAGGATGGGAGATCTTCACATAAGACTCACCACAACCTAAAAACACAACAACCTAACCTAATCCTAACTAAGGGATAGGGAAAGAGCTACTTCCGGACCCCAATACTGTGTCCGCAGAAACGTATGGCCCCAGTGCATTACAATCGTCATAAATCGTTCTCACATCCCTTAGGTAATGTGAGGCGAAGACGGAGTTACTCCTCCAAAAGGTGCAATCAAGGATGTCCTTGATTGACATGTTCTTTTGGAAGGCAAGAGAGGTACGACGGCTCGAACTTCGTGCGCTTTTACTCGGAAGAGGCTCAAATCAGTCTTCTGGAAAGATGAATGAGCCTCCCGAATGATGTCCCTTAGAAAGAAAGCAACAGCATTCTTCGATAAAGGTAACTCTGGTCTCTTCACAGAGCACCAGAGATTACCTGAGGGACCTCTTACCTCTTTCGTTCTATGCACGTAGAACTTGAGAGCCCTGACCGGGCACAGGACTCTCTCTGGTTCTTGGCCCACCAGACTTGACATAACCCTTGATCTCGAAAGTCTTCTTGGCCAAGGGTTCGAAGGATTTTCATTCTTCGCCAAGAAAGTTGGGTTCAACGAGCAGACAGCATTGTCCCCTTTGAATCCCATTAACTTGCTAAACGCTTGAATTTCACTAACTCTCTTAGCCGTCGCAAGAGAAGTTAGGAAAAGAGCCTTCCTTGTCAGGTTTCGAAGAGACGCTGCCTGAAGCGGTTCGAAAGGGCTTGACATAAGGAATTTAAGGACTACGTCCAGGTTCCATGATGGAGGTCTCATTTGAGGAACCTTCGAGGTCTCGAAAGACTTTAAAAGGTCATGAATGTCCTTGTTGTCAGACAGGTCGAGGCCTCTGTGCCTAAAAACCGCTGACCCAACATGCTTTTATATCCCTTGATGGTAGGGACTGCTAATTTCTGCACATTCCTGAGAAAGAGCAGAAAATCAGCTATTTGGTTCACAGAGGTCGAGGAAGAGGAAACTCTCTCCTTTTTACACCATGCCCTGAAGGAAGCCCACTTCGATTGGTAAACAGCTCTTGTGGAAGCACGTCTCGCATGTGCGATTGCTCTCGCAGCTGCTTTCGAAAAACCTCTCACTCTGGCCAACTTTTCGATAGTCTGAACGCAGTCAGACCCAGAGCGGAGAGTTTTGGGGTGAACCTTTCGAAGTGAGGCTGTTTGAGTAGATCTTTCCTCCTGGGCAATGTCCTTGGAAAGTCTACAAGGAAAGACATGACCTCTGTGAACCATTCTCTCGCTGGCCACATCGGAGCGATCAGGGTTAACCTCGTCCCTCCGAGGCCGCAAACTTCCTCATGACTTCCCCAGAATCTTGAATGGTGGGAAGGCGTATAAGTCTAGGCCCGTCCAATTCCAAAGCAAAGCGTCTACCGCGATTGCTTCTGGATCCAGGACCGGGGAGCAGTAAAGAGGAAGTCTCTTGGTCCTTGACGTTGCGAATAAGTCGACCAGTGGACGTCCCCACAACGTCCACAGGTCTCGACAAACGTCTTCGTTCAACGGTCCATTCCGTCGGTAGGACTTGTTCCCGACGACTGAGAAGGTCTGCCCTGACGTTTTGCACTCCTGCATGAATCTCGTCAGGATAGTCACATTTCTTCTCTTTGCCCACAGCAGAATCTCTCTCGCTAGGGAAAACAACGTTCTGGAGTGTGTTCCTCCCTGGTTTTTTAAATAAGCGAGTGCTGTGGTATTGTCCGAGTTTATCTGAACAATCTTGTTCTTCTCCAAACTCCTTTCGAAGAACTGCAGGGACAGAAATAACTGCTGCCAGTTCTTTGACATTTATATGCCAGGCTACCTGTTCCCCTCTCCAGGAGCCTGACACTTCCTTTCCCTCCTAGTGTTGCTCCCCATCCCGTGATGGAAGCGTCTGAAACAACACTAGGTCGGGGCTCAGAAGACTTAGGGACACGCCCTCCTGAAGCTTCTGAGGGTCCAACCACCATCTTAGATGGTTCTTGACCGGAAGCGAAATTCTCAATATGGCATTGAGATCGTCCTTGGCCTTCCACTCGTCCGCAAGGAAAAATTGGAGAGGCCTGATGTGCAGTCTTCCCAAGGAAACAAACCTTTTCTAGCGAGGAAATGGTCCCCAGCAGACTCATCCATTCCCTCGCCGAGCAAGTCTCTTTCCTTAGAAAGGCTGAGATCTTTTCTAAGCCTAGCCGCTGACGTTCCTGGGACGGAAACGCTCGAAAAGCCACTGAATCCATCTGAATCCCCAGATACACGATGGACTGTGTTGGGGTCAGATGCGACTTTTCGAGGTTGACCAGAAGTCCCAGGGACTTCGCTAGGGCTAAAGTGAACTGCAAGTCCTTCAGACACTTCTCTCTCGACGACGCTCTGATCAGCCAGTCGTCGAGGTACAGGGAAACTCTTATTCCCGAAGAGTGTAGCCACCTCGCTACGTTCTTCATTACTACTGTGAACACCATCGGAGCCGTGGTCAGTCCGAAAACACATAGCTCTGAACTGCCATACTTTGTTGTCTAAGACAAACCTTAGATACTTTCTTGAAAGAGGGTGGATCGGGATGTGAAAGTACGCGTCCTGCAAGTCTAAGGACACCATCCAGTCGCCCCGGTCTCAAGGCTCCCAGAACAGAATGAGGCGTCTCCATCGTGAATTTGGTCTTTTCACGAAAAGATTGAGCCTGCTTACATCTAGAACTGGACGCCAACCTGACGACTGCTTCGGTACTAGGAAGATTCTGTGGTAAAAACCTGGAGACCCCAGGTCCGCGACTTGTTCCACCGCTCTTTTGTCGATCATCTGCTGAAGGAGATCGAACAATACTTTCTTCTTTTCTCCCTGATAGGATGGAGAAAGGTCTCTGGGAGTTGTAGAAAGAGGAGGAAGATCTAAAAAGGGGATCTTGTACCCCTGCTCCACGATCTTGAGGGACCAAGAGTCCGTGTCTCTCTCTCTCCACGCTCCCGCAAAAACTTTCAGTCTGGCTCCGACTGGTGTCTGAAGGACATGCTTCTCACTTGGAAGGCTTTGGCTTAAAGGAAGCTCTTCCTCGTGAAAACCCTCTCCCTCGAGGAGCTGCTCTCGAGGGGGAGCCCCACGAAAGGCTTAACTTCTCGGCGGTCGAACCGCAGCTGAAGAGGTTGAAGGTACGGCTGACCGTCTTGTAGACTGGGCCAAAAGGTCCTGAGTTGCCTTCTCTTGCAAGCTGTTCGTCAGGTCCTTTACTAAAGTCTGGGGGAAGAGATGGTTCGAAAGAGGCGAAAACAGCAAATCCGCTTTCTGAGCTGGAGTCACCGAACGAGCTGTGAAGTTGCACAGCAAAGCTCTCTTTTTTAATAAAGCCGTTCCAAAATGAGATACGAGCTCCTCCGAACCATCCCTGACGGCTTTGTCCATACATGCTAACACGCTGGACAGCTCCCCCAGACTGAGAGATTCTGGGCTTCTCGCTTGCAGATCCAGAACTCCCAAACACCAGTCAAGGAAGTTGAACACTTCCCAGCGGTCCTGAGCAGACCTTCAATGATGGTCAGTCTCCGAAGAGGTCCAGGTTACTTAGCAGAGGGTAAAAAGCGACCTCCTCTGCAAATCCACTAGGCTGGAGAAATCTCCTTGAGCCGAAGAAGGGATACGAACTCCTACTTCATCTTTGGTTCTATACCAAATGCCCCCTTTTCCGCTAAGTCTAGCTGGAGGCAAGGCGAAGGTCGTCTTGCCTTGATCTCTCCTTCGTACCATCCAATCTTGGAGCTTCTTAAAGGCACGTTCGTGGAGAGAGAAGTTTTCATCTCTACAAACTCCGGGGTTTTTCCAGTTTTAGATGAAGAAAACTGCGAAGGAGGAGACTTGGGAGCTGCGGGCTGAAACTTGTCTTCGAAAGAAGAACGCAAGAGTCGCACGAGGACTTTATAGTCCGAGATTGACGGGGCCGCAGAAGGTTCCTCTTCAACCGATTCAGCCGAACTACTTAGCTCTCCTTCTTCTCTAAACGGAAGAGGAGACCGTCTGTCCGGAGAGGGCGTCCTAATATCGGGTCTTGGCTTGATCAAAGGACCCCTATCCTTGCTAGAGGCAGCCTTATTTCGGCTGTCTTCTCTATGACGCTTACTACTCGATGAAGGTAGAGCGTCCTGACGAGGACGAGCGTCCTTAGCGCCATCCGCAGCAGTCTCACTTGCCAGAGAAGCGTCCTTACGTTTCTCAAACGAAAGGGAAGACCTTTTCGCTGGAATACGTGCCTGTGCGCATAAACTAGCGTCTGGGGGTACGACTTCTTGGTCGGAATCCCCAAAAACGTCTTGAAAGGAGCCCTGAACGTCCTGGCGAGCTTCCTGCCAAGCGTCCTGCCGAGCGTCCTGCCGAGCGTCCTGGCGAGCGTCCTGCCGAGCGTCCTGCCGAGCGTCCTGACGAACGTCCTGGCGAGCGTCCTGCCAAGCGTCCTGCAATAGCGTCCTGACGAGCGCTCCTGCCAAGAGTCCTGACGAGCGTCCTGCCGAGCGTCCTGCCAAGCGTCCTGACGAGCGTCCTGACGAGCGTCCTGACGAGCGTCCTGCCGAACGTCCTGCCGAACGTCCTGCCGAACGTCCTGCCGAACGTCCCGCCTAGCGTCCTGACGAGCGTCCTGTCGAACGTCGTACAGAGCGTCCTCCTCAAAAGCGTCCTGACGTAACGTCCTTCTAGAGGACGAACGAGATCGGCGAATCGCCGAAGGAGAAGCGATCGGCGAACGAGACGAAGTAGGTGAAGGAGAAGGAGACTGCTTAGTCCTCTTGACAGGCAGTCTAAGGTCTTCCTCCGCTTAGGCTCGACTGGCGCTGGGCGAGTCTCTTAGCCATAAGCGAGGATAGCTGGTCTGAAGGGGGACAAAAGAATGTTCTTCGTCGGGGAAGAATGAACAGAGGAAGCAGGACTGATCCTGTGAGAGACCGAGGATGGGGCGAGGGGACCGCCTCCTTCCTTCTTCACAGGTACAGCTACCTGCTTCTCCAGGTAGAACGCGCCTGTGCACACAACCCAGCGTCCTCATCGGAGGAGATCTTACCTCTTTTCTGAGGCGGAAACGCGTCATACGCGTCCTCCGACGAAAGTGGCGAAAGAGGACGTGAAGCGTCCTCCGCACGAAACGTCCTTTTCAAAGGACGAGTGTCTCTCCGAGCGCTCCACCCCTTGCGCGGGGAGGACGCTTCGGAGGACGAAAAGCACTCTTTCAGGACGCGCGCTCGTGCGCGCTCCTTGGCAGCCTGGGACTTTGCTACAAGGCCCTGCCGAAGGGACGCCAGATCGGTGGGAAGCCCCCGTAACCCTCTTGCGGCTTTCGACATACCTACTCCCTGGGTCTTGGGAGTCTGATAGAGGTCTAGGCCTAGAGGCATTATGGGGCCGATCTGACGCCCCCTCCACAACACTGGGGGCACGATCACACACTTGCACCGAGCCAGTTTCTAAGGCTTTCACTTTGGTCTCCAGAGTGCGAAGAGACTCCAAAATCAGAGAGAGAGCATTCGCTTCTCCGACACAGAATCAGGAGCCCGAAGGCAACACAGGTTTAGGGGTTGTAAACACTACAGGTGTTAATGCAGGAGAGATGTTAGCCTTACCTTTGGTAGAACACTCCTGGAGGAAGAAGACCTGATCCTATCGCGCTCCAATTTAAGGCGATAGGACTCATATACTCTCCAATCATCATCGGTCAATTTCTCACATTCATTGCACCGATTATCAATCAAACAATTAAGCCCCCTACAACTCATTACATACTGTGTGGGGGTCTACCGATGCTTTCGGTAGCCTCACCTTACAATCAGCCCTCTCACACACTCTGAAACTCACAGCACTGATCCAGACATATCTTATATAGAAAAGTCAATCCAAAATCAAAAAACGGTCCACTATCGCGCATGCCAATTCAACAATCCAATTCAATACCAAAAAAATCAATCAGATACTTAAAAGCGAGTCAAATTCCAAAAAATCCTGAGCAGAGGTCTGTAAACAGTTGTTTACCGACCGGCGACAGAAAAAAATATGAATAGAAAATGGGAATGGTTCCTGATATCGCCTCCCAGCGGCGGAAATGGGTACTACCACCTGGCCGCCCACTGCGTGTTGCCGCGAGTTTTGAAATTTCTGTCGGACGTCAGAAATCACAGCTATATATATGCTGCAGGTAAGTGGCATGAACAAACTAGGAGTTTCTGGATATTTCTCATAGAGATCAGTGCCTCTGTTAGGTATGTACTATATATGTATTGGCGACAATACCCAATTATTGATGCAGATAAGCAGAAATTGGCGTATATCGGCAATGAAAATAATTGATTTTCATCACTAGACAGGCCCCATAAAACATGTTGATGTAAAAATAGCTCAGTGAATGCCTTCTATCTCCAATGTTGCTTAATCTAATTTTAGAGAAAATAATGGGAAGTATCGAGGAAGTTGAGGTGTGTCATCTTGGGAAATACTAATGCCAAAATCCTTGCATTTGCAGATGATGTTGATTTCTTAGGTACAGATATACAAAATATAGAATGTTTGTATATACTACCATTTACAGAAAGTGGTGCCAGTGGGACTAGAGATCAGTGGAAGTAAAACTAAAATGACGAGACTATTAAGGAACAACCAACAACAACAGCAACAACAAAAATGGGAGATATCGAGAACGTGAGGGAGTTTAAATATCTAGGAAGTATGTCAACATTCAGAAATGAGATGGAGAGTGTTTTTGGCTTGAATTACAGCAGGGAACAGATGCTTTTTTCAGTCTACATCTTTTAAAGGGCAGATATATCACAGAGTCTACCACATTAAGAATTTACAACACCATCATAAGCCCAGTACATAGTACTATATGGATGCAAAACCTGGACACTGACTAAATGTCAAGAACAACTACTGGTTTTTTAAAATATTTTGCGTTGAGTAATGGGTCCTATTTACAATATAAATGAAGATGTTTCAAGAAGGCACAATAATGAGTGAGATTTAACCGGATAACCACTAATAACTGGCTATGTAAGATCGCAGAGGATATATTGGGCTGGACATGCTGTTAGAATTGAAGAGGATAAAATGCCTAGAGTGGTTATGGAAGGATCAGTAGAAGGGAGAAGACCAGTGGAGAGCCCAAGGATGAGACAGAAAGATAATGTGTTCAGAGATCTAAGAGATTTGGAGTGGAGGATCCTGAGAATAACTGGAGAGATGCAGCCCTCACCAGGGGAACATGGAGTTTAAGGGGAACGTGGAGAGGTCTGGTGCAAGCGGCCATGGGCCACCAAGAGGCCTGAGAGCCACTAGAGTGATTGAGTGAGAATGCAATCAAGGTAAATAACCAACGTATGGGAGAAAATTATGCCAGCACAGAATGCAACTACTGTATCACACTTACCATCAATTTTTAGTTAATTTTGGTTAAATACCACTGTCAAGATCATAGCACCAAGTAAATTAAGAAGCCACTCAACAGAGAGTTAACAATGAAAGGACACTTATTTAATAATGACTGTTCATTAAAAATTACCATTGCTACTACAGCAATAACAAAATTACAGTGGTCATAACTGTAATACTACTCAGTAAGAACATGTCAAATGCACCTCACATTGTCTTTAAACTCTCTATACAGTATTACTTCAAAAATTTCAATATCTCCCTTTAACATTTACCAAGAAACCTACATTTTCTTTTGGAGTTCGACTTGCTTCTCCTTCCTTTCATAGTACTCTATGATCTTCAGACGGTTCTGCTGGACAAGACGACCCTTCTCAATTGTAAATTCTTCCTCAGCACGAGCATCTATTTCTTCAGCCTTTTCATTAGCCTCCTGCTCAATGAAGGACATCATAGATGGATCTGAAAAGAAAGAATTACATGTACATCTTGACACAACAAATAGAAGAGGAGAAAAAATAACAGTTAGTATATGGAACGAATTCCTCGTGAAAGAAAGAAAACTCTTATGAAGATATAAGTGCATATAGTATATCTATCATAAGATGTGCAAACATCTAATATAACTCTGGCTATGGCTTAACTTTTAGAAGTGAGGCTTCCTCCCATGCATGGGATATCTATTTATCTCCATTGTACATATCTTGAAAATGATATTGTTATGATACAATAAAGTTTCATACATACTTACCTGGCAGATATATACATAGCTAAGACTCCGTCGTCTCCGACAGAAATTCAAATTTCGCGCCACTCACTACAGGTAGGTCAGGTGATCTACCGGCCTGCCCTGGGTGGCAGGACTAGGAACCATTCCCGTTTTCTATCATATTTTCTCTCTTCCACCTGTCTCCTTGCGGGGAGGCTGGGTGGGCCCTAATCGTATATATCTGCCAGGTAAGTATGTATGAAACTTTATTGTATCATAACAATATCATTTTCATACAATCAACTTACCTGTCAGATATATACATAGCTGATTGGCACCCTTCGGTGGAGGGTAAGAGACAGCTACTTATGGAATAGACAGGTAAACAACATATGTTGTAGGTACAAAAAAACCTTGGTTCCTATCTGATAGGTGGTAGACTTTGTGGCTGTCGCCCAGGAGTCTGCATCACCTCAAGAAACTTTAGCGAGATATGTGATCTATGGCCAAGAGTTCTTGTGGGTCTGCCGAAGGGGTCTTATCCACTTACTCGGCAGAGCCTGAAAGGACTTGTCAATGGGTGCTGATCCACTTATATGACAATACACCTTATGAAGGAGCACACAACCAATCCCGACCACCTGATCCTAACCACCATGTTAGTATTAATAATTGTTCCGAGTTATCCCCAAACTCTTCACAACAACCATAACTCAAAACCAAATTACACACACATACATAAATTTTCCAAAAAAAAAAAAAAATGATATTGTTTAAATACAATTACAAAAGTTTCATACCATACTTTATTCCTGGTCAAGATATATACTTAGCTAAGACTCCGTCGTCCCCGACAGAAATTCAAATTTCGCGCCACTCGCTACCGGTAGGTCAGGTGATCTACCTGCCTGCCCTGGGCGGCAGGACTAGGAACCATTCCCGTTTTCTATCATATTTTCTCTCTTCCACCTGTCTCCTGCGGGGAGGCTGGGTGGGCCATTAATCGTATATATCTGCCAGGTAAGTATGTATGAAACTTTATTGTATTATAACAATATCATTTTCATACAATGAACTTACCTGTCAGATATATACTTAGCTGATTGGCACCCTTTGGTGGAGGGTCAGAGACAGCTAATATGGAATAGACAGGTAAACAACATATGTTGTAGGTATAAAAGAAAACCTTGGTTCCTACCTGATAGGTGGTAGACTTCCTGGCTGTAGCCCGGTAGTCTGCATCACCTCAAGACTTTAGCGAGATATTAGATCTATGGCTAGAGTTCTTGTGGGTCTGTCGATGGGTATATGAACCGCTTACTCGGCAGAGCCTAAAAGGACTTTGTCAATGGGTACTGGACCACTTCTATGACAACACACCTTGTGAAGGAGCATAACCAATCCCGACCACCTGATCCTAACCACCATGTTAGTATATAGAATTGTTCTGAGTTATCCCCGAACTCATTACAAACAACCATAACTCGAAGAAACGAAAACGCATTCATACAAAAATTCTCAAAAAAAAAAAAAAATTTTAATACTCCTCTAAAAGATATCACAAGAGTTCCTTACTGAACAACAGTGACTGGCCGCCAGTGCAGCACCGAGCCCCTCTTTGTCAGCAGAAATCTAGAAACATATCTAGTAGAAGGTATGTACAAAGTTAAGGATTGGTGTTTTGCTCCCGTACCCAGTATCGTATCCGCCGATACAAAAGGCCCCAGAGAAAAACATTTCTCGTAGGTCACGCGAACGTCTTTAAGATAGTGAGATGCAATACGAATTGCACCTCCAATATCGTATCAATGATTTTCTTTAGCGACATATTCTTCTGAAAGAGAGAGACGTCGCCACTGCTCTCAAAATTCATGGGCTTTTACTCTTAAAAGCGGAAAAGAGTCGTCAGGACAGAACTTGTGAGCATCTGTAATGACGTCCTAATGAGAAAGCTAATGCGTTCTTAGACATGATTCTTGTGGGGTCCTTAATCGAACACCAAAGACTTTGTCTTAGAGCCTCCCATTTGTTTCTTTCTTTGTAAGTAGAACTTCAAGGCTCTTACCGGGCAAAGAGACTCTCTGTTTCTCTCCCTACTAGACTCGATAAGCCTTTGATCTCGAATCTCTTGGCCAAGGATTCGATGGGTTTTCATTTTTCGCTAGAAAAAGAGTTCCTAACGAGCAGAAGGCCGAGTCTTTGTTAAAGCCGACTTCATCTTCCAGGGCATGAAGTTTCCCCAACTCTTTTGGCTTGTCGCCAAAGATAGGAGAAACAAGCATTTCCTTGTTATATCCCTGAACGAAGCTACATGGGGAGGCTCAAATCTGTCAGACGAAAGGAACTTGAGAACTACATCCAGTTCCAGCTGGAGGAGTTAGTTCCTTAGATTTTGTCGTTTCAACGATCTAATCAAGTCGTGCAGATCTTTATTCTCAGCAATCTCTAGGCCTCTGTTTCTGAAGACTGCCGAAAGCATGCTCCTGTATCCTTTGATCGTCGATACAGACAAGTGAGAGACCTCTCTCAGAACAAAAGGAAATCAGCGATTTCGGTTATGGAGGTACTGGAGGAGGACAACTTCTTAGACTTACACCACCTTCTGAATACCCCCCTCCACATCTCGACTGATAGACTCGTCTAGTGGAAGCTCTGCGGGCTCTAGCGATAGCGCTTGCAGCTTCGCGAGAAAACCCCTCGCTCTGACAAGTCTTTCGATAGTCGAAAGGCAGTCAGCGCGAGAGCGGGGAGGTTTTGATGAAACCTCTCGAAGTGTGGCTGTCTGAGAAGATCCATCCTTTTTGGAAGGGATCTTGGGAAGTCTACTGTCCACTCCAGCACCTCTGCAAACCCATCTTGTGCTGGCCAAAACGGGGGCTATCGGGTCATCCTTGTCCCGTTTGGACGCTACGACCTTTCTCAACACTTGTCCCAGGATTTTGAAAGGGGGGAAAGCAGTACACGTCCACATGAGACCAGTCTAGCAGGAAGGCGTCGACCACGAGAGCTCTTGGGTCTTCCACCACTGAACAAAAGACTTCCAGCCTTTTGGAAAGGAATGTGGCGAACAGATCTACGTGAGGAGTGCCCAAAGATCCCAAAGACTCTGACACACCTCTGAATGAAGAGTCCATTCTGTGTGAAGGACCTGGCTTCTCTGCTCAGTCTGTCCGCCCTGACGTTTCTCGTACCTGAACAAATCTTGTCAGGAGGGAGATGTTTCTCTGTGAGGCCCAAATTAGCATCTCTTGCTATCTCGTATAGAGACACGGAGTGCGTTCCTCCTTGCTTCCGAATGTAGGACACAGGCTGTAGTGTTGTCCACATTCACTGGACCACACTGTTCGTCACAAAGGGTTTCGAAGAACTTTAGCGCCAAGTGAACTGCCTAGAAGTTTCTTTGCAATTTATGTGCCATGACACCTGTGCTGCCTTCCAGGTGCCTGACATTTCTCTCGGTCCTAGTGTTGCTCCCCAACCCTTCTCCGATGCGTCTGAATACAACACTCGGCTTGGGTTCGGAACTTCCAGAGAAATTCCCTTGTTCTCTTTTAGAGGGGACAACCACCATTGCAGGTGTGGTTTCATCTCCATTGGAAGGAGAAAACTGTCGGAGAGAAGTCCCGTCTTCCAGTTCCAAGATCTCCTTAGGAAAAACTGAAGAGGACGAAGATGCAGTCTTCTAGAGGAAAGAACTGTTCGAGCGAGGAAAGGGTGCCTAGAAGGCTTAACCACTCCCTCGCCGAAGTCCGTTCTTTCCCTAAGAAGAGAGAGACTTTTTCCAAGCCTCTCACGATTCTCTCTTGCGAAGGAAATACTCGAAAACCCCGAGAATCCATCTGAATCCCCAGATAGACCAAGTTCTGTCTGGGAATCAGTTGTGACATTCTCGAGGTTCACGAGTAGTCCCAACGCCTTTATCAGGTCTAGGGTCAAAGAAAGGTCCTCCAAACACTGTCTCTCTGTTCTGGCCTGATGAGCCAATCGTCCAGATATAGAGAGATGTTGACGCCTTTGAGGTGAAGAAACCTCGCCACATTCATCAGGTTTGTGAAGACCTGAGGAGCTGTGGACAGGCCGAAACACAAGGCCCGGAACTGAAAGTCCTTCCCCCCGTCATGAAACGGAGGTACTTCTTCGACGAAGGGTGAATCGGGACATGAAAATGGCATCCTGGAGATCCAGCGACACCATCCAATCTCCTTGACACAAAGCCGCCAGGACTGAGGCCGAAGTCTCCATAGAGAACTTCTCCTTTAGAACGAACTTGTTCAGAGCGCTGACATCTAGTACTGGTCTCCAGCCCCCCGAGGCTTTCGCAACCAGGAAAAGCCGATTGTAAAACCCCGGAGAGTTTTGCTCTAGAACAATAATTCTATAGCTCTTTTGTTCCACATTTGATTCACCATCAGACGAAGAGTATCCCTCAGTACAGGGTCCCTGTATCTGGCTGACAGTTCCCGCGGAATGGTCGTTAGGGGAGGACTGTCCTGGAAGGGGATAAGATATCCCTTCCTGATTATGGACATCGAAGAGGCGTCCGAGTTTATGAGTGACCAAGCGTCTGCAAATTCGAGAAGCCTGGCACCCACTGGTGTTTGGAGGTTGTCTGTCTCACTTCCCTTTCTTAAAGGGACGGGAAGAAGCCTTACCTCTCCTCTCAGGACCTCTTCTCTTAGAGGGAGTTCTGGAGAGAGGGCCTCCTCGAAAGGGCTGAACCGTAGAAGTCGGTTCCTTTCTTGTCAACCGAAACAAGGGGTCTCTTCTTCCTTGCAGTTTGCAGGAGAAGATCCTGTCGCCTTCTCAGTCAGTGATCGAGAAATGTCCTTCACTAACTGAGAAGGAAACAAGAAGTCAGACATGGGAGCAAAAACCAGGGCTGCTCTCTGTGAGGAGAAAACCGCCTTGGTTAGGAAGGAACTAAAATACTCCTCTTCTTAAGGAGTACCGCTCCGAAAAGAGAGGAGATTTCTCCCGATCCGTCTGTACTGCCTTGTCAATACAAGAAAGAATACTCGGAATGACTTCGGGGTCTAGACCTTCCGAGTCATGAGCCTTCTTAGACATCACCCCAAGGGACCAGTCTAGGAAATTAAACACACTTCCAAAATATGGAGAGGCCCTTGAGGAGATGATCCGTCTCCGAAATCGCCCAAGACACACGAGCTCCATTCAAAGCGTGTCTCCGTTATGAATCAACCAAGGTTGAAAAGTCCGCTTCGGCTGCCGCTGGGAGAAAAGGCCCATGTTCTCCCCAGTTCGGTACCAGAAACCTCTCTTGCCAGAAAGTATGGCTGGAGGCATACAGAAGGTGGTTCTGCCCAGATCCTTCTTTGACAACATCCATTTGTCTAAAGACTGAAGCGCTCTCTTCATAGAGATCGTAGGTCTCATCTTCAAGACCGACGAAGACTTTGGTACAACCGCACTCGAAAACAGTGATCGAGGCGAAGGAGGAGCCGCAGGAGTCAAAGAATCTCCGTATTCCTGCAAAAGAAGGTCTGTCAGAACTCTATAGTTAGAGACTCCTTCTCTACCGTCACCCTCTTCTTCCGAATCTCCTTCTACACCTTGTGAGAATCGGCCCTGAAAAACGACAGGATCTTCATCCCGTTCTCTCTCTACTGGTGACAACTCCTACTAGGAGAGGGATTCATAGAGTGAACAGACTCTCTCTCTCCAAGTCTAAAAGAAGTCTCGCGTCTGCTTGACTTCTCACGCCTGGAAAGCTCCTCGCGCTTGGCTGGCGCCTCGCGCTTGTCTTGTGCCTCGCGCTTGGCTGGCGCTTCTCGCTTGGCTGGAGCTTGTTGCCTGGCTGGCATCTCGCGCCTGGCTGACGCCTCGCGCTTGTCTGGCGCCTCACGCAAAGCTGACTCCTCGCGCCTGCTGGCGTCTCGCGCTTGGCTGAATCCTCGCGCCTTGGAACCTGGCTGGCGCCTCGCGCTTGGCTGAATACCTCGCGCCTAACTGGCCCCTCGCGCCTGGCTGGCGCCTCACGCCTGAGCGTATCCTTATCTAGAGCAACTCACTCGGATAGCTCCTGACGCTTGCACGACTCTTCGCGCCTGAAGACGTCCCGATGTCTGGAGGACGCTTCACGTCTGGCCGTGAAAGAAGAAGAGACTTCTTAATAGGAAGTCTAGCGTCCTTCTTGGCGAGGGGGATCCCTCGAAAGAACTCCAACCAAAGAGGCTATCTGCTCTTGTACTGCAAGCAATATCCTCTTGGAAGCCACACCAGCGTCCCTCTTCAATAGAAGAAGCAGGAGAACTCGAAGGAGTACGATCCTCAAATACTGTTCGAGGAGGCGTCGAAACCAGCTTAGCCTTCTTGATAGAAGAAGGAGCTTCTTCCGAGAAGCGTTCCGGGCTCGAGTTCGAATGCGCGCTCTTTCCAATGCCTTTTCAGTGGCCTAGAAAGATCCGAGTCCTTCCACCCTCGTTTAGGTGAAGGAGAACCGGACGACGAGAAACAATCTCGTAGGACGCTTCTATTAGAGCGGTCCTGAGCAGACTGTAACGAAACAGAACCTGCTGAAGGGACGCCTGACCGTTGGGGATTCCACAACCTCCGTACGACCTTTCGACTTTCCTACTCCTCTGGGTATGTGAGTTTGGAAGAGGTCTAGGCCTGGGAGCATCGCAGGGACGGTCACAACACTGGGAACACTCACTTCACTAAGTAATTCACAATCACTTGCCTTACCTTGCATGGCCGCCATCTTTGTCTTCATTTTTCGAAGAGTAGCCTTCAGATTGGCGATTTCCGAAGCCGAATCCGAATGCAAAGCCTGTGAGGATTCAGATACATAGGGAGAATCATATTCATTAATAAAAGGAGAGTTAGACTCAGAAAAAGGCTCAATAGGCCTTGTACTCACACTCTTTTGTGCAGCCCGTCTAATTCTATCCCTCTCTAACTTCTTCAAGTAAGAAGTTAGAGTCTTCCATTCATTAGCATTCAACTTTTCACACTCAATACAGGTGTTAGCCAAAGAACAGTCAAACCCCCTACATTTACGACATACAGTTTGAGGATCAACCGAAGCCTTCGGTATCCTCACCTTGCAGCCTACATTCACACATACTCTCACACTAACACTTGAATCAGACATTCTATCAGAAAAATCAAAAGCAAGTCCAAATCCAGTCCACAGTAGCGAATGCCAAAACAACGATCCAGTACGTCACCAAGAAATCCAATATAGATGATCAAAAAAGTCTTGAAAAGCGAATTCCAGTCAGGAGGTAGTAACAACAATGTTGATACCACCGGCGACAGAGAAAATATGATAGAAAACGGGAATGGTTCCTAGTCCTGCCGCCCAGGGCAGGCAGGTAGATCACCTGACCTACCGGTAGCGAGTGGCGCGAAATTTGAATTTCTGTCGGGGACGACGGAGTCTTAGCTAAGTATATATCTGACAGGTAAGTTCATTGTATGAAAAAAAATATTAATGATACTCATCTAAAAAAGATATCACAAGAGTTTCTTACTGAACGAAAGTGACTGCGGCACCTGCACTTGCTCAGGGCAGGAAGTCTAGAACATATCTATTAGACTTATGCATCATTTAAAGGATTGGTGTTAGCTCCTGTACCCAGGATTGTGCCCGCAGACACGAAAGGACCTAGAGAAAAACATTTCTCGTATGTCACACGAACGTCCTTTAAATAGTGAGAAGCAAACACTGAATTACACCTCCAATATGTCGCTTCCAAGATATTCTTTAGTGACATATTTCTTTGAAAAGAGAGAGACGTGGCTACTGCTCTCACCTCATGAGCTCTTACTCTCAGGAGTTTCAAAGAGTCGACCGTGCAGGCCTTATGAGAGTCGGTAATGACGTTCCTAACAAAAAAGGCTAACGCATTTTTGGACATAGGTCTTGAAGGGTCCTTCACCGAGCACCAGAGACCTTGTCTAGAAGCTCCCAGTTGTTTCTTTCTCTGCATGTAGAACTTTAGAGCTCTTACTGGGCAAAGAGACCTCTCAGTTTCCCTGCCGGCGAGACCGAGAAGCCTTTAACTTCGAAGTTTTCTCGGCCAGGGGATTCGAAGGATTTTCAATTCTTCGCCAGAAATAAAGCTTTGAATGACATGGCTGAGTCTAGTTGAATCCCACTTTATCACTAAGGGCGTGCAGCTCACTAACTCCCTTAGCTGTCGCCAGTGACAAAAGAAACAAACATTTTCTCGTTAGGTCACGAAACGAGGCCATATGCAGAGGTTCAAATCTTCCCGAGGACAAGAACTTCAGGACCACGTCGAGGTTCCAGTTAGGGGGAGATGTATTCTTAGACTTCATGGTCTCAAAGGATCTAACAAGATCGTGTAGATCTCTATTATTTGCCAGATCTAGGCCTCTATTTCTAAAGACGGCTGAAAGCATACTCCTGTAGCCCTTTATAGTGGCTACGGAGAGACGAGATTCCTCTCTCAGGAATAACAGAAAATCGGCGATTTCTGTTACAGAGGTACTGAAGGAGGACAACTTCTTCGACTTGCACCACCTTCTAAAATACTTCCCACTTAGATTGGTAAACTCGCATAGTGGGAAGTTCTCCGGGCTCTAGCGATCGCGCTTGCAGCCTTGCGAGAAAAGCCTCTCGCTCTGACAATCTTTCGATAGTCGAAAGGCAGTCAGAGCGAGAGCGGGGAGGTTTTGATGAAACCTCTCAAAGTGTGGTTTTCTGAGAAGATCCACCCTTTGTGGGAGGGATCTGGGGAAGTCTACCATCCACTCCAGTACCTCCGTGAACCACTCTTGAGCTGGCCAAAAGGGGGCTATCAGGGTCATTTTCATCCCCTCCGAGGACACAAACTTCTTGAGCACTTGTCCAAGAATCTTGAATGGGGGAAATGCGTATACGTCTACATGAGGAGTTCCCCCAAAGAGACCCAGAGACTCCAACAAACTTCTGAGGTGAGGGTCCATTCGGTGTGAAGGAACCTGGTTCCTCCTGCTCAGCCTGTCTGCCCTTATGTTCCTTACTCCTTGAACAAACCTCGTCAAGAGGGAGATGTTCCTCTGGGATGTCCACAAAAGAAGGTCTCTTGCGAGTTCGTACAGGGCATACGAGTGTGTCCTCCTTGCTTTCGAATGTAGGCAAGGGTGGTTGTGTTGTCCGCATTCACTTGGACTACCTTGTTCGTCACTAAAGCTGGCCTCACACTAGGCATTTTTTTCTCGAGCAGCGAGCCGTTGCTGCCGAGAATGAAAAACCAAGGGAGCTTTTAGCTCGAGATTCTTGCTTCCGAACAGGACGGCAAAGCAGCCAGCACGAGCCGCGAGCCACAGCATAGTGTAAACAAACAAGATGGCTGCTGCTGATAAGGACGTACTCTCCTGAGGCCACTCTTGAACCCACAAAACGTTTTTTGTTACTCTTGCATTCACGTAAGTTTCGAGAAATAAACCACTGCAGCGCATCTTGCAACAGTCCGACAATTTCTGGGCGCCATGATGATATCAGATGATCAGTTTTGTTTACTTTTCCTACGGCTCCTCGAAACCACGAGTTCCTAGTGTGACGATACAACACTTTTGCTCGCGAGCATCGGCTGGATGCTGGCCAAAACCACGAGCAGAAATGACTAGTGTGATACCAGCTTAAAGGTTCGAAGCTCTTTAGGGCCAGGTGTACGGCAAAGAGTTCTTTGCAATTTATGTGCCAGGACACCTGAATTGCATTCCAGGTGCCTGACACCTCTCTCTTTCCCAAGGTTGCTCCCCAACCTTTTTCCGACGCGTCGGAAAACAATACAAGGCTCGGGTTCTGAGTCTCTAGGAAGTACCCTTGTTCTCTTTCAGAGGGGGCAACCACCATTCCAAGTGAAGTCTCATCATTACTGGAATGGAAAACTGTCCAAAAGAAGTCCTGTCTTCATGTTCCACGATCTTCTGAGGAAGAACTGAAGAGGACGGAGATGAAGTCTTCCTAGAGGAAAGAACCTGTTCGAGCGAGGAAAGGGTCCCTAAAAGGCTCAACCATTCCCTCGCCGAAGTACGTTTTTTCCCTAAGAAGAGAGAGACTTTCTCTAAGCCTCTTGTTAGTCTCTCTTGAGAAGGAAATACTCGAAAACCCCAAGAATCCATCTGAATCCCCAGATAGACCAAGTTCTGGCTGGGGATCAGTTGGGACTTCTCGAGGTTCATGAGTAATCCTAAGGTCTTGATCAGGTTTAGGGTCAAAGCAAGGTCCTCCAAACACTGTCTCTCTGATTTTCCTCTGATGAGCCAGTCGTCTAGGTACAGAGAGATACTGATACCTTTCAGGTGAAGCCATCTCGCCATATTTTTCATCAGGCTTGTGAAGACCTGAGGAGCAGTGGAAAGGCCGAAACACAAGGCCCTGAATTGGAAGATCCTTCCCCCAGTCATGAAACGGAGGTACTTCTTCGACGAAGGATGAATCGGGACGTGAAAATAGGCATCTTGGAGATCCAGAGAAACCATCCAATCCCCTTGGCGAAGAGCCGCAAGGATGACGCAGAAGTCTCCATGGAGAACTTGTGTTTCTGAAACAAATTTTGTTCAGAGCGCTGACGTCTAGAACTGGTCTCCAGCCCCCGAGGCTTTCGCAACCAAGAAAAGGCAATTGTAAATCTCCGGGAGCTTTGATCCAGCACTAGTTCTATCGCTCTCTTGTCCCACATCTGATCCACCATTCGTGAAGAGTATCTTTCAGCACAGGGTCCTTGTAATTGGCGGACAATTCCCGCGGAGTTGAAGTCAGGGGAGGATTGTCCAAGAAGGGTATGAGGTATCCCTTCTGTAATACAGACATTGACCAAGCGTCTGAATCGATGAGTGCCCAGGCTTCCGCAAATCCCATGAGCCTGGCACCTACTGGTGTTTGGAGGAACACAGCTTCACTTTCCCCTTTTAAAGGGACAGAAAGAAGCTCTACCTCTCCTCTCAGTCGCTTTCCTTTTTGAGGGAGCTCTAGAGGGAGGACCTCCTCGAAAGGGCTGCAGAGGCGTATTAGCACCTTTCTTCTCTCCCACCACCACTGGTCTCTTCTTCTGGACGACTGAAGGAGAAGATCCTGTGTCGCTTCTCCGTCACGAACGGGAAATGTCCCTTACCAACTGCACAGGGAACAAAAAGTCAGACCTGGGAGCGAATAACAATGCTGCCCTTTGAGAATGAGATACTGCTTTTGTCAGAAAAGCGCTAAAAACAGACCTCTTCTTCAAAAGACCGGCTCCAAATAAGGAAGAGACTTCCCCTGAGCCGTCCTGTACCGCCTTGTCAATACACGACAATATCGAGAGGAGTACGTCAGGGTCGAGGCCTTCCGAGGCATGGGCCTTCTTGGCCATCACCCCAAGGGACCAATCCAGGAAGTTGAACACTTCCAAAACATGGAAGAGTCCCTTGAGGAGATGATCCAGCTCCGAAAGACCCCAAGTCACTCGTGCAATATGTAGGCTATGTCTCCTGGATGCGTCTACCAGACTGGAAAAGTCAGCTTCAGCTGAAGCTGGGAGAGAGAGACCCATATTCTCCCCAGTCTGGTACCAAATACCTCTCTTGCCCGTAAGTCTAGCGGGAGGCATGCAGAACACAGTTCTAACCAACTCCTTCTTGGTTATCATCCAGCTATCCAGAGACTGAAGAGCTCTCTTCATAGATATCGTAGGCCTCATCTTCAGAAAAGACAGACTTTGGCGTTTTGGAGCACGAAAAAAGGGAGCGTGGAGAAGGAGGAGCGGCAGGGGTCAAGGAATCTCCGTATTCCTGAAGAAGAAGAGCTGTCAAAACATTGTAATTAGACAGCCCTTCTCTGCCGTGAGTCTCGTCTTCTGAGTCCTCTTCCATGAAAGGATCAGGAGGAGAATTCAACTTAAAGTTTGGGTCTTCCTCCCCAATCTCTCTCTCTGCGGAAGACAAACTCCTAATAGGAGAGGGGCTAAGAGCGTGTACGGAGCCCCTATGAATCAAAGCAGACGTCTCGCGCCCGGTTGGCTCCTCGCGCTTGGCTGGCGCCTCGCGCCTGGCTTACGCCTCGCGCCTGGCTTACGCCTCGCGCCTGGCTGGCGCCTCGTGCCTGACTGACTCCTCGTGCCTGGCTGGCGCCTCGCACCTCATCTTTGCTTGGATGACGCTTGTCTGGCGCCTCGCGCCTGGCTGAATCCTCGCGCTTGGCTGACGCTGCTCGCTTGGCAGACGTCTCACGTCTGGCTAAATCCTCGTGCCTGTTAGGCTGCTCGCGCTTATCTGGCGCTTCAATCCTATAAGACACTTCTCGTCTGGAAGAAAACTTGCGCTTGGCTGGCGCCTCGCGCTTGTCTGGCGCTTCATATTCGGCGTACGACTCTCTATCAGAAGGCATCTCACGCCTAGAAGACGCCTCACGTCCCAATGGAGCCTCACTCCTACCAAGGCGGACAACTGTTCTTGTACAGCTAAGAGAATCCTCTTGGAAGCCTCTCCGGCGTCTTCTTCAACGGGAGAGGGAGACCTCGAAGGAGTTTTGTCAAAGCCAGGAGACGTCAAAACCCTCTTAGCTTTCTTGATCGAGGAAGGTGCTTCTTCAGAAAAGCGTTCGGGGCTTGAATCAAATACAGCTTCTTTCCAGTGTCTTTTCAGGGGCCTAGAAAGGTCCGAATCCTTCCACCCTCGTTTAGGAGAGGGAGAAGTGGACAAAGAGAAGCACTCTCGGAGGACGCTTTTCCTATAGCGGTCCTGAGCAGTCGTCGAGCTACAGAGCCTGCTGAAGGGACGCCTGACCGGGGGGAATTCTCCACAACCTCCGTAAGGCTTTCGACTTTTCTTCTCCTCTGGGCTTGGGAGCTTGAAAGAGGTCTAGGCCTGGGAGCGTCGCAGAGACGGTCAGACGCCCCCTCCACAAACACTGGGGGCACTCACTTCACTAAAAAGTCACTTTCACAATCCTTACCTTTCATGGCAGCCATTTTGGATTTTCATCCTATGAAGTGTTAGCTTTCAGATCAGCGATTTCTGAGGCCGAATCTGAATGCAAAGCTTGTGAGGGCCCTGATACAGAATTAGAATCAAATGCATAGTTTAAAGAAGAGTTACCTTACCTTACCTTACATCTTGTTCGGGTTGCCCCAGGTCCCTCAGTGTGAGGCACCTCTAATGTCTACCAGAGAGTTGCTAGTACATCTTCCGGTATATTTTGCATCTTCCAATCTGGATGGTCTGGGATGCAGTTTAGATATTTGTCGAGCTTATTCTTAAAACACATCTACGCTCACTCTGATATATTCCTCAGATGAGCTGGCAACGCATTGAATAGACGCTGCATTATCGATGCTGGTGCGTAGTGGATTAATGTCCTGTGTGCTTTCCTTATTTTTCCTGGTATAGTTTTGGGCACTATTAATCTACCTCTGCTTGCTCTTTCTGATATTTTTTAGTTCCATGATATTTTCTGCTATTCCTTCTATCTGTTTCCATGCCTGAATTATCATGTAGCGTTCTCTTCTCCTTTCTAGACTATATAATTTTAAGAATTGTAGTCTTTCCCAGTAGTCTAGGTCCTTAACTTCTTCTATTCTAGCTGTAAAGGACCTTTGTACACTCTCTATTTGTGCAATATCCTTTTGATAGTGTGGGTACCATATCATATTGCAATATTCAAGTGGACTACGAACATATGTTTATAAAGCATAATCATGTGTTCAGCTTTTCTTGTTTGAAGTGCGTAACAACATTCCCATTTTTGCTT
Source organism: Macrobrachium nipponense (assembly GCF_015104395.2). Taxonomy (NCBI): domain Eukaryota; kingdom Metazoa; phylum Arthropoda; class Malacostraca; order Decapoda; family Palaemonidae; genus Macrobrachium; species Macrobrachium nipponense. The sequence goes on along the minus strand of NC_087208.1, from coordinate 3,653,553 downwards.
ACATTTTGCCAACAGAGTTGCTATTTGATCATTGCATAACATGTTCCTATTCATCATCACACCAAGGTCTTTAACTGCTTCCTTATTTGTGATGGTCTCATTATTAGGTACCCTTATATGCATATAGCTTTCTTTCTCTGTCTCCATAATTTATTGATTCAAATTTATCAGAGTTAAATACCATCCTATTTACTTCACCCAATCATATACTTTGTTAAGGTCTCTTTGTAGAGCGTTCCTATCTTCATACAAGTAATTTCTCTACTTATTCTTGTGTCATCTGCGAAACTACTCACTACCGAATCCTTAACATCATTAAAAGGCTCAATAGGCCTTGTACTACTCGCACCCTTAGATGCAGCCCTTTCACTCTATCCCTCTCTCAACTTCTTCAAATAAGAAGTTAGAGTCTTCCATTCCTCAACATTCAACCTCTCACACTCATGACAGGTGTTAGTTAAAGAACAGTCAAAACCTCTACATTTGCGGCATACAGTGTGAGGATCAACCGAAGCCTTCGGTATCCTCACCTTGCAGCCTACATTCACACACACTCTCACACAACCACTTGAATCAGACATTCTTGAAGAAAAATCAAAAGCAAGTCCAAATCCAGTCCACGGTAGCGAATGCCAAAACAACGATCCAGGTACGTCACCAAAAAGTCCAATAAAGATGATCAATTGCCTTGAAAAGCGAATTCCAGTCAGGAGGTAGTAACAATGATGTTGATACCACCGGCGACAGAGAAAATATGATAGAAAACGGGAATGGTTCCTAGTCCTGCCACCCAGGGCAGGCCGGTAGATCACCTGACCTACCTGGAGCGAGTGGCGCGAAATTTGAATTTCTGTTGGAGACGACGGAGTCTTAGCTATGTATATATCTGACAGGTAAGTTGATTGTATGAAAAGATTATATCTTTCCATGTCTACTAATAATAATAAATTTAATTATGTAATTTATTATTTGGATACTTTGCTACTGTTAAAGTTAGCTATATCTCCTGCTCTAATTAGGCGAGTTGGCATTCAAACAAAAAATCGAATGGCTGCCCGAATGACTTGTCTAGTTTACCTGTTCTCCACCAGGTGTGTTTCAAAAGTTTTAGCTCTTGTCAGAATTCTCCTTGACAGCCCACTAAGTTGTGGGGAGGCTGGGTGGGTCTACTTTAACAGTAGGTAAGTATCCAAATAAATTTTAATATGAAAATTTATATTATTTGAGATGAATCTTACCTACTGTTAAAGTTAGCTGATTCCCACATTAAGAAGAAGATGGTGGGTATTACAGCTAAACAAAAATCCGCTCAGCCATTCCAACTAAAGGTTTTTTGCATGAAACCCAAAACATTCTCCCCTGATCTGGAATCCTTGATGGATTCCAGAATGAAAAGCAAACGGTATGAGGGGACCCTGTGCCTGGGTCCATAAGCACTATACAATAGTCACTTAAAATAAATACCTTTACGATATAAAGGTACACTCCCATACAAAATTTTGTACCTTCATGCTCCCCAAAATATTAAAACACAGGATTTAAACATAAGAGCCCAAAGAATTGCTCTTTTTTCGGTTCAGGAAAAGACTACCCACTACTAGTAGTGGATTAAGGGCTTTACTGTTTTCAAACACAATTCTGTATACTTAAGGTAGTGAGCGGGTAAAAACCAAATTGTACTTTTACTGTGTCACTTCAGTCCCACTGGAGCGACAAATTGACTTAACACTAAATGAAGTTACAACTGCTGCTCACATTATGAATGTTTACCTTCAATATAGGTAAAAGACACGGAGCTAGTTCTCATGCATTAGCCTATTCAATACATCACAAAAAGTTAACTTTGCCCCTTCCAGGCTTACCTCACAAATACACTCTAGGTTTTCTAAAAACCACAAAACAAAAAGTTAACTTTGCCTTCAAGCTTAACCATTGGGTTTTCTAAAACCACAAAACAAATGGTTAATTTTGCCTCTTCCAGGCTTAACCTCTGACAACATCTGCATTTCCTAAAACCACAAAACAAAAGGTTAACTTTCCCTCTTCCAGGATTAACCTTTGACAAAGATGTTCAAGGTTTCTAAAATGATGATAGAGATGTTCTAGGTTTACCTATCTGATTAAGTTTTAATTGCCCAACAGGACAGAGAAGTTTCCTCTTCTTCCCCACTAAGGGGTTACATTGGAATTCTTACAGGTCACTATAAAATGTAGCCTTAACATCACCCTCAGCTCTAAGGCAGAAAGCTAAAATAGCATTCCCTTTACAAGAGCTTAAAGAAGGGTGCTGGCAATAAATTTACTTATTAACTGCTGATAGTGCTGAATAAAAGATTTCAACAGTAAATTCAGATAAAGCTTAGACCTGCATCTACACTCCAAAGAGAGACTGATATAGAGATGAAGGAGCTTTAATCTCAATACTATAACTTTGGAAGTAGACAGTGAAAAGTCTTATTATTTCTAAACAAAAAACTTTTGACGTCAAATAAGGTTCCAGGTGCTGAAAATTCCTCTAGAATGGCACCTTTAGCAATACACAGACCACTGCCTCTGACCCCAGGCCACGGCTGTTTTAAAATAAGGACAGATCCTATGACAACTTGAAAATTTTCTTATTGGAGGGGACATTCTAACATCTCCAAGCAGTTAAGGAGATACCCAAGTTAATGGAAGTATGAAATTTTCATTATTAAAATGAAGTTTTATTGTATACTTACCGAACAATTATAGAGCCGTGATTTCACGAGCGGCAGGATACTAAATTCAAATTTAGCGCGTCGGCGTCGCCAACACTGGTGGTGATGACGTCATCTCCCTCCACTCGCGCGAGAACCAGGTACAACTGCCCAGGTGAATCCAATTCTTTCTGCCCGTCCGTCCACCTAAGGGGAGGAGGGTGGGTATAATCATAATTGTTCGGTAAGTATACAATAAAACTTCATTTTAATAATGAAAATTTCATTTTATTGTAGTGTCTTACCGAACAATTATAGAGCTGATTACACATTTATGGGAAGGTGGGATTCAGTGGACCACTAGTATTTTTAAATGGTTACATTTATTGCAATACCAGTAAACACTCAAGGTGTCTGTTGTACCTTACCTTGTAAGAGAGCTACAGCAGACTGTTACTGCTCTGGTCGGTGCTCTTCTTACTATTGTAGAGGAATTGGAATTTGACCAAAGTTAGCCTCTACAGGAGTGGAATCCTTCCGTAGTTCAAGCGAGTCAAGGCTGACTGACGGAGGATAGTAACAACAAAGATTGCCCTTGCCTGGGCTAAGACCAGAAATTCAATCATACAAAACATTTGTCACCAACACCAGATTTAAAAAACATATATACCCAACCATTGTAAAATCTGACCTAACAGACTGGTGAGTATCCCAGGTACTCAGTACCCCCAGCTTCCTTGAACTCGACAACCTATTCAAGTGAAAAGTTAGCATAGAGGTGGGACGACCCCTGTGCCGTTTTCTCCCAACACCATGCCAGAAACCGCCACCGGACCTAACGTTTTACAATTCTCGAAAACCGTTCTATCTCTTTGAGATAATGACTCGCAAAAACCGAATTCGATCTCCAGAACGTGCTCTGAAGAATCGAAGCTAAAGATAAATTCTTTCTGAATGCTAAAGAAGTTGCCACTGCTCTAACCTCGTGAGCTTTAACTCTCAGAACGGAAAGATTGTCGTTCTCGGACTGCGAGTGAGCTTCCCTGATAAGCTCTCTAATAAAGAACGATATAGCATTCTTAGAAAGAGGACGAGAGGGATTTTTGAACGAGGTCCAGAGCTTAGAAGATTGTCCTCTGATACCCTTAGTGGCAAACAGATACTGCTTAATAGCCCTGACTGGACATAAGAGCCTTTCTTCCTCCTCATGTCCAACCAAATCAGATAGTTCCTTACCACAAAACTCCTCGGCCAAGGATTAGAAGGATTCTCATTTTGGCTAGAAAGGTCAAAGATACCGAAAATACAGCATTGCCTTGAGAGAAACCGACTCTTTTGTCTATAGCGTGCAATTCGCTGACACGCTTAGCAGAAGCTAGTGCAATAAGGAAAGAGTGCCTCTTAGTCAAGTTCCTGAGTGAAGCCGACTTCAAAGGCTCAAACGGTGGCCCCATGAGGAACTTAGCGACCACATCTAAGTTCCAAGCCACTGTATCTTGCGGGAGCTTAGTGGTTTCGAAAGACCTAATGAGGTCCGACAGATCTGAATTGGAGGAAATATCCAAACCTCGATGTCGAAAAACCGAAGAGAGCATGGCTCTATATCCTCTGATGTCGAAGGAGCCAGTTTTCTTAGAGTTCCTAAGAAATAGAAGAAAATCTGCTATTTCTGTTAAAGAGGTCGCAGAAGTAGAGACTTTAGCACTTCTACACCACTCTCTGAAGATTCTCCACTTCCCTTGATAGAGTTTGTTAGAAGACTCTCTCCTACAACGAGCGATAGCTTCTGCAGCTCTTCTTGAAAATCCTTTCGCTCTGACAAGATTCCGGACAGTCTGAACCCTGTCAGAGCTAGAGCGGACAAGTTTGGTGGAACCTCTTGAAGTGAGGTTGTTTGAGAAGCCAA